>NW_015094509.1:9703173-9705192 GCF_001431845.1 Calidris pugnax
CCGGGCCCCGCCGCCGTCCAGGGCACAGCGGGGCGGCAGGCTCTGCCCCGGCGGAGCAGGGCACCGGCCCGGAGCGGATCGCCCGTGCCCCGCAGACCGCGGCGTGGCCGTCGGTGGCGGCCCCGTGCTGCGGGAAGGCCGGTGGGGGCGGGAGGAGCCCGCCCGGTGTGGACGAGGAAAGGTGACACGGAAGCGCAGGGGTCAAGCCAGACCCTGCGGCCCCCCGGGTGTCACGGTGTCACCCCTGCTGCACGGGTGGCCGCTGCCGTGGAGCTTCCCCCCCCACCCTTGACGTCCGAGCGACCCCGCGCTCCGGCGGTACCAGCAGGGTCTGGCCGCGCACCTGCCGGCCGGGCCGGGCCGGGGTCACCGGACGGAGACGTGCGGGGCTGCCGCCGCGCTGCCGGTACCGGGAGAGCGCAGCCGGAATGTACCAGGGGCGACCGGGGAGCAAACAGCCTCCGTTCCCCTCCGTTCCCCTCCCCGGTTCGCTCCGCCTTGAGCCTTTTTCGTTACCTGGCCGGTTTGGGTTTGGGGGAGATTGTTGTTCGGTTTTGAGTTGGGTTTGTTTGGTCGTTTTTGGTTTTATTTTTATTTTTTAATTTGGGTTTAATTGTGGTTGGTTTTCTTAAAAAAAAAAAAAAATCCTCAGCAAGTGCGGCTTATTTTCTCTTGCTGCAAAAGAGCAAGAAATTATGGTTCTCCCGAAACAAACTCCTCCAGCCCTTGTGTCCGGGGCGTTCTTCCTCGGCACCCGCAAGTCAGAAGTGCGGGGCGGAAAATTCGACTGTAAAGTCTCCTTTCCGCTTCGTTCTTGAAGCAACCGGCTTCGCTGGAGAAAGCAAAACAAGGAGGGCAGGGGGGTCCCCCCCCGGCGCCGTCCCGCAGCCCCCCAGCCCGCCCTCGCCCCGCGCAGCCTCCCGCGGCCGCCCGCACCCACCTCGCACCCGGCCCGGGGGATCGCTCCTTCTCCCGGAACCGGGAACCTCGGAGTCCTCACCGCCCGGGAGACGAAATACTATTTATTTAGGGTGGCTGAGAGTTAAAATAAGGCATTTTGGAAGCAGGATTTTATGAAAAGAAACGAAAACCAGCCCGAGCGGCCGGCGGCGGCTGCAAGGAGCGCCAGCCTCGGCTGCGCTGTCCTGGAGGGGACACCTCAAACCTTCCCCTGCCGTCTCCCATTCCCTTTCTTTGATTAATTTTTTTCTACCGTATGCAAAAAGGAGGGAGAAAAACCAACCCCGATGCAGCCGTCACTTCTCTCCTCTTTTCTTTCGCGGGCTCGAATTAACTGGCACAGAGTCTACCTTGAAAAATTGTCAAAGCGTGTTTTTAAATGCCATTTCTTCCGACATCTTTTAACACTTCTCAAAGCCTACCTCCGATCTCCAGCCCAGGCTACAGAATAAATTCCCCATGCATGTGATTTAAGTAATGCACAGAACAAGATAGCGTTACAAATACAAATTCAACCCAAATCGCTCTATGCAAGCCACCATACTGCAGCTAACGACGAAAACGAATACGTAGCTTTAATCGAGAAATTTGAAGAAGGTCACAGAGGCCCCATTTAGCAGCAAATTCCCCGGTAATAAATCGAAACTGCTCTCGAAACTATTTGTCTGTTCCAGGTAGGGACTGTGTGCTCGTGGGGCTCCGGCCGCCCCTCTGCTCCTCTTGAATCTGCCTTTAGGCTCCTAAATCTCAGCTGAAGGGCAGAGCGGAGGGGCTGCAGGGCCGGTCCTTTGGGCGACCCGACCCGACGGCGGCCGAGCCGCTCGGACGTGAGAGTTCCCTGCACCTCCAGGTCCCCTCGGAGACATGGGCGCCCCTAAAACCCCCACGCTTTGGGGTCGGGGGGGTTACATTAGGTATTTAAGGAGCGTGTCGCGCTGGCCGGGGCACGACGGGGCGGTGAGGGCGCGGGGAGCGCTCAAATCCCCGCGGCCGCGGCCGGCAACGGGGCGGGGGGCGACGGGAGGGAAAAGTCACCTTAGGTGACGCGGGGGTAGATCG
>NW_015094509.1:9705995-9706196 GCF_001431845.1 Calidris pugnax
GGCGGGCAGGTAGAGAGGGGCGTCCTGCCGAGGCACCGGGCTTAATTTAATTAAGCGTTCTGAATGGCGAGGGAAAAGGAAGTGCCAAGGTTTAAGTAACATCCGTTTTTGGTTGACTTTCCCCCCCGCACCTTATTATAACTGGCCTTAAAATCACGCAGGAAGGCACTTTGTGGTCTTTTTTTTTTTTTTTTTTTTTTT
>NW_015094509.1:9706206-9707526 GCF_001431845.1 Calidris pugnax
AGTTACCGCCTAGTACAAATAGCAATAGTTGAACCCATGGCGCAGGCAACGGTGGGGTTTTAAAAGTTTCTGCGTTGAAATAACCGATTTTGGCGTTCCGAATAGTTTTTCGCACTCTGTTCTTTGACACGAAGACGTGCGCCCGGCAATGACACCCCACGCAGAGCTGCGAATCGCGGCCGTGGGAGGAGGAGGCTCTGCCCCCCAGCAATCCCGTGCCCACCTCGGTCACGGCTCGTAGCCGATGGCTCCCAAATCCCACCGCCAGCGAGCCGGGATGGAGGCAGGAGCCTCGGGAGCAGGCAGCGAAAAGCGATTTTATTGCTGCTGTGTCGGTTTCTGGCGGAAAGCGAATAGGAACTCACACTACGACATCTTTAAAAATAAGTCTCTATATATAACCACCACCACCCTTTAAAAAAAAAAAAAAAAAAAAAAAGTCGCCATATATAATAGGTCGTATCGATAGCACCGGCCCGGGTTTCGATACAATCGCGAACGAGAAAAACCGGGCAGCGGCGGAGGAAATCCGGGAGAGCCACGATTCGAGGAAAAAACGAAAACAGGGGTGGGTAGCGCTGCTGTTCACACCCGACCTCCCCGCCGCATTTTTTTCCCGGAAGGCCAGTCCGGTGCGGTGCCACAAACGGGGAGGAAAAATATTTTGAGGAAAAAAAAATCTATCCCGAAGTCGCTTCCCACCGGGAGGCTGCGCGGTGCCCGAGCCGTGCGGTGGCGGTGGGGGCTGCGGGGCGGCGGCGGCCCAGAGGGGCAGGGACGCTGCTCCCGGGGCTCCCTTTAGTTTTGGAGTTGTTTGGAGAGTTGGGGGGTTGTTGTTGGGTGTTTTTCTTTTTTGGGGGGGCGGGGGGAGGCGGAATGTCTTTTTTTTATTTTAGAAACTACGCGCTACCAGTCCTTCCACCTCCATCCCGGGAGGTGCGGGGGCACCCTCGGCCCTACCTCTTGTTTACAGGCCCGGAGAGACCCCGGCGCTTGCTTTGGCTCCGCTGGGGAAGAACCGCCGCTTTTCTGGGTCGTGGCAGCCGCTTGGCTGCTGGAAGTGAACCCCCACCGAAAACAAAAACAATAATAATTAAAAAAAAAAATTAAAAAAACAAGGAGAGGGCAGGAGCTCGCCCCCCGCGCCGATGCCTGCCGGCCCCGCGGGAGGGGAGCGTCTCCCCGGGGGCGCCGGGCTGCGGGAGAAGAGTTGGTTTCGGTCGAATGGGCAGAGTGAAACCCTCTGACAGTCACGCACCGCTCATTAGCTCTCGGCCCCGGCGGAGGAGGTGCGGGGCTGGTGCGGGGGGGGGGGGGGGC
>NW_015094509.1:9708217-9709124 GCF_001431845.1 Calidris pugnax
GGCAGCGCACCGGAGCCGTGCCTGGCCCGCCCTGGCTCCGCCGCCGCGCTCGCCTCGGTACGGGGGGACCAGGCTGCTCTCGGTAAAGCTCTCTTTCCCCTCCTTTCTCCCTCTTTCTTCCCAGGATTTTCTCCCCGTCTCCAAAGCCCAGCAGAGGCACCAGCCGCACCGCCGGCCTGCGCCCGCCCCGGGAAGATGGGAAGCAAAGCTCTGCCGGCCCCCATCCCGCTGCACCCCTCGCTCCAGCTCACCAACTACTCCTTCCTCCAGGCTGTGAACACCTTCCCCGCAGCTGTGGACCAGTTGCAAGGTCTGTATGGACTCAGCGCCGTGCAAACCATGCACATGAACCACTGGACGCTGGGCTACCCCAACGTGCATGAAATCACCCGCTCCACCATCACGGAGATGGCGGCCGCCCAGGGCTTGGTGGACTCCCGCTTCCCTTTCCCCGCGCTCCCCTTCGCCACGCACCTCTTCCACCCCAAGCAAGGGGCCATCGCCCACGTCCTCCCGGCCTTGCACAAGGACAGGCCCCGCTTTGACTTTGCCAACCTGGCCGTGGCCGCCACGCAGGAGGACCCTCCCAAAGTGGGGGAGCTCGCCAAGCTGAGCCCCGGACTGGCCTCGCCCCTGTCGGGCATCAGCAAGCTGTCCCCGGACAGGAAGCCCTCCCGCGGCCGCCTGCCCTCCAAGACGAAAAAGGAGTTCATCTGCAAGTTCTGCGGCAGGCACTTCACCAAGTCCTACAACCTCCTCATCCACGAGCGGACCCACACGGACGAGCGGCCCTACACCTGCGACATCTGCCACAAGGCTTTCCGGAGGCAGGACCACCTGCGGGACCACCGGTGAGGGACCACCGCCACAGGGGGGGCCAAGAGGAGCTGGGGTGGGGGGAGCCGCT
>NW_015094509.1:9709134-9709783 GCF_001431845.1 Calidris pugnax
GGAGAAAACAGCCGCTCCGACTTCCGCGGCCGCGGAGGGGCCAGGGCAGCCAAAACCTGCGCTCTGCCTCGGAGGGGAGTCCACCCTGGGGGGTTTGGGGGAAGGAGGGTGCTGGGGGTGAAGCCCCCGGGGCTGTTGTGCTTCTGAAGCGCGGCCCTGGGGGTTGCGGGGAGAAGGACGGGACGCGGGTGGGCGCTCCCCCCGTCTCTCTCACCCTCCTCCATCCTCCGCACCCCTTGGCCGGTGCCGAGCGGCGCCCGCGGGAGATCCGCGCCGCCTTCGGGGGGGCGAAAAGGGGCTGGGGTCCCGCCGGCGGAGCGGATGCTGTCCCGATCTGTCACCAGAGAGGGCAATCACGCCTCCGCACGAAATACCGCAAATGTTTTGACCCCGTGGAGGTGTTTAATCAGGAACAGAATTATACGGGAGGGGGGAAACGAAGCGGGAGGTGAGGGGGGAACCGGGACTTGGGGGGGGGCCCGCGCTGCCGGCAGCACCGCTCACCCCTCGGGTTGCCTTCCAGGTACATCCATTCCAAAGAGAAACCCTTCAAGTGCCAGGAGTGCGGGAAGGGCTTCTGCCAGTCCAGGACCCTGGCGGTCCACAAAACCCTACACATGCAGGTGAGCCCGCTGCGGGGCGGGGGCGG
>NW_015094509.1:9709984-9711481 GCF_001431845.1 Calidris pugnax
CCCGCCGGGACCGCCGCGGCCGCCGTCGGGCAGCGGGAAGCCCCGGAGCGGGAGGACGGCGCGGCGGCCGCTTGCCCGGCGCCCCAAGGAGCGCCAAATGTCACCGAGCGAGAACTATAAAATAACCCTTTTTGGGGCAGGACGGGGCGAGGAGAGGGGCTCTGCCGTCCGCCCCCGGCTCCTCTCGCTTCGTGTCCAGTCCCGATATTTCAAGTTGTGCGTTGCGATAAGAAAAAAAAAAAAAAGAATATATATAAAAAAAAGTGCAGTAATGCGTTAAACCAGGTGGTTTGTGAAGGATTAATCCTTTGCTTGCTTCAAATCTGAACAGGAATCTCCACACAAATGCCCCACATGTGGAAGAACCTTTAATCAAAGAAGTAACCTGAAAACTCACCTTCTTACCCATACAGACATCAAGCCCTACAACTGTGAGCAGTGCGGCAAAGTGTTCAGGCGAAACTGTGATCTACGGCGGCACAGTCTAACTCACACCCCGCGGCAGGACTTCTAGAGCAGCCAGGGACCCGCGCCCGCTCCGGCAGCTCCATCTTGCCCATTTTACTCAAGGACTGTGTTGTAGGAGCTCACACACACACACACACACACACACACACACAGGGAGACACACACACACGCGCAGACTCGGGGCCAAGCTTCCTATACCCACCCGTCTGCGAAACTCGTTTCGAGAGTGCGGACTGCAGGATCGGGCCCCTCTCCAACCCGCTCCCCGGCGTAAATAACGCTCATCTTGTAGATACTCGCGGCTCATTTTAGAGCTCTGTACAGAATGGGGTTTTTCTTCGTTCGTTTCGTATCGTCGTGTCAGATGCACATCGGTAACAAATCGGGAAGGCAAAGTATCTCTTCAAAGTGTATTTCAAAATAAATCCTTTTTTTTTTTTCCAAATACCTCCCGCCTTGTTGTATTATTCTCTGAACATTTGGGCTTTTTTTTCCTGCTGTGTCAATGCAATGGTAAAGCATATTGAATAAATTTCCTAGCCGGGTAATTGTACTGTCACAACAATTTTGGTGATCGCTTTTGTTTGGCCTGTTTCACTGTCGCTGTTGTGTTATCTATTGTTAAGTAAAATGAAAGTGCCGTATTTGAGAGTTTATAGCTCTATTACTTAATAGTATGAATGTCTAAATATTAACTTCTGTACTCTTTTTTTTTTTTTTTAATTTTCCCGAACGAAATATTTTTTTTTTTTTTTAAAGAAGAGAAAGAAAGCAATACTTGCAAATAAACAGATCTTAGGAAATAATGCATAGAGCCGTTCTTACGCCAAAGCGGCTTATTAGTAACTTATTTGCAATCAGCCCCTATATTGTAAAAGTCATCCCTCTGGCGGAGATTGCAGCAGGCAGCCTCCTGCCAGTAGACTTTGGACACGGGCAATTCACCCGCGCAGACAGGGACTTTATCCTGCAGAAGACGATTCTTTCCCGACAGCTCTGGGGAGCAAACAGCGAGGCACAAATACCGCC
>NW_015094509.1:9711491-9746630 GCF_001431845.1 Calidris pugnax
ACTACCCCTGTAAGCCCCCAGCCACCCCCCCCCTTCGGCAGCCTGGCATGCCCACCCCACAGCTGCACGCTCAGCACCTGCACCCAGTATGCAGGTAGAAGGGTGGGGGTACACAGATACCCCCCCCCCCCCTTTTCACCCTTGTGAGCCCCTCATCAGTGCCTCAGGTCCCCTCTGGGAAGGCCTGGTGACAGCGCTGAGGCCTTTTCCCCGAGGTGCTGTAGGGTGGTTTGGATGGGCATCCCCTCCTCTGCCACCCCACTGCTCTTGTCACCATCAGCACCCTCCCTGCAGTGTCTTGGGTAGTTTGGGGTGCCAAAAGTTCTTCTTTTCCAGGCTGGGGACACCTGTCCTGCTCTACTCCTCTCCCAAACTAAGGACGATGTTAGAATGGGAAGGAGAAACCTTCTCCCCAGCCCAGGGAGCCCTGTCCAGGGCACAGGGGGAGGACGATCCCCTTGCACCCAGTTCAGCAGGGCACCCCACCTAGCAGGGTGCCGTGGCTCAGAGATGGCCTGTCCACGGGGGAGTCACAGGTCCCAGCAGCTGCAGCGTCCCCATCCCTGACCCTTGTTGGTCCTGCAGCAGGGAACCAAACAGCCTAAAACCTGTTAATGAGTAGCAAGTCAAAACCAGAAGCGCCTGAGCTGTGGTCGGGCCATCGGTGCAGGAAGGGCTGCGCTGCTGCCTGCAGCTGCTGGGTATCGCTGTTGCTGCCTCCACAGAGGGCTACTGTGGCCACCCCGGGGCCAGGGGCAGGAATCCCCGAGCCAGCCCTGCTCTGCCCCAGGCTGAGGTGAGTTTCCACTGGTGCAGCTGACATGGCAGTCTCAAATGTGGCCAAAATTTCTCAGGTGGTCGAGGCTCATCTCTCCATCTGCTCCCGTCCGGCAAGATACGGAAGGGAAAAAAAAAGAAAAAAAGTTTCTTCACCCAGAAATATTGACCTGCTGGCTAAAGAACAGCCTCCCTAGTCAAAGTTTATTTAAGGGCCATCTGCTCTCTTCCTCTTCACCCCCTGTGACTTGCACCCTTTCCCTTGCTGGGTGCTGCACCCCACTGCCTCCTCCCCACTCCGTGTTGGCAGCCCCTGGCCCCCCTTCCTCGCACGCTCCTCTCCAAACCTCTCTCCGTGGGCATCTCTCGCTCCCTCTCCGTGGGCATCTTCCCAGTATCTGATTTCTTCCTGTCTGACTGATTTTTCTATTCCCAGTGCATTCCCGTTCTCCCAGTAGGTTATTTCCTCTAAGTTTCTCTACCCTTATTGTTCTCTGAGTTCCTGTCCCCAGGCCTTTTTGCGTCCCTGGTTTCTTGTTCTCAGACCCGAGTACGCGCAGCGAGGCTGGGATAACTCCACTCGAGTAAACACCCCTGTCAGGATGCATATGGGCTTATTCCGCTCCTCCTAGGCCAAGCACTATGTGCAGTTTGTTTAGAAGGAACTTAATCTGATGAACGATATCAAAGGACTAAATTAAAGCAATTGCATGCAGCTAAGGTTTTATTTAATTGTTTGGGGTTGCTTGTTTAATAACCTTCTCCCTGAGCAGACACAGGCTGTAAATTTATCTTCTGAGGATTTCAAAAGTTCAGTGGCCGGAGCAAAGCCCGAAGAGCTGAAAAGGGGCAGCGACAAGTATCTAATAGTTGGTCCCTGGACTGGTTTTTAAATTTAAATTATTTAATTTAATTTTAAACCAGTAGCTATCATCTTAAAATGTCTGAGGATGATTTCGTATTTCTCCTTAACATCGATACACTTGCACTGACACTCTCCGTTCACTTTTTAAAAGATCATCTCTCCCTGGGAAATTTCAGAGGCAGCTATCAAGAACAAGTTACAATAGTCGTACGGTTCAGGCTGCATTAGACCTGTTGGAAACAGAAACAGGTCCTGTAAAGCTATCTCTGGGGCAGGGCTAGGGTTTTTATTGCCATAAGGTGCCATCCTGGCTTTCACAATGCAAACACTAAATACAGTGATATCCCCGTGACTGCTGTTTGTGTTTGTGTGAAGTATCCTCCTTCTCCCTGGAGCTCAGTCCCAGCACGCAGCTCCGCGCTTCTGCAGTTTCCTGGAGCTTCCCAAGCCACCTGCATCCAGCTTGTCCATGTTCCTCTGTCCCTCATTGCCCCCATTTTTATTTTTTTTTTGGCACTGCTTTTTTTTCTTCTGCACCGGCACCATTTGTTCTACACCTTTTGCTGTGTTAGAGGCAGCAGCTGCAGTGGGGTAGCAGGGGGGAGGACAAGCTGTGCTACATATTGGGGAGGAAAAAAAAAAAAAAAGCAGATAGTAAGATATAATGTGGCCGTAATCTCAATTTCTGGGGGGCAAATCAGATTAAAAAAATAAAGTCCCTTAGGTTGCATCTGAAAACTGAGCTCTTGGTACCATTAGTTGCTGAAATGGATGCTGCCGATGGCAGAGCAGCTCAGCCCAGCTACGAGTGCGTAATGCTTTTCTATGAGGTCATCTATTACACAGCAGCAGCACGCCATGCCATTCCAGACCAGCACTGACTATTCCCCATGCCAGTGCAGCTTTTTTACTGGTCCCACCTCAGGAGCAGGCACAGCCTGGATCTGAACGGTGGACAGCCCAGCAGCAATGCAGGAACATGGCATGGCCATGTCTGGCTGGGTCTAAGGGCCGGTACCAAGGGTCCCACTATTTGAACAAATCCAACCTATTTGAGTAAAACATATGAAAATACATTATTTATTGAATTTCTGCCTGCCCCCCCCCCCTTTTCCCTTTTCCTCTTAATTTTTTCTCACTGCTCGACTCCTAGATGTTTGCTTCAGGAGCTGCTCCTCTCACCCCAGCCTCATCCTGCAGGACACCCTGCCTCCTGCCTAGTCTCCCCTCTGTCTCCTTCCCTACTTTTTCCTCCAGTTTTGTTTTTTTTCCTTCATGTGTCTCACCCTGTGTTTCAACCTCTCTTTTCCCCAATAAATTTCCTCACTCAGACTTTTTGGTTCCACCTTTTTGACTCATCCCAGGTTCCACTTGTTGCCTTGACCTGTCCTTCAGCCACCAGCTCATAGAATCATAGAATCGTATGGGGTTGGAAGGGACCTCTGGAGATCATCTAGTCCAACCCCCCTGCCAGAGCAGGTCTACCTATAGCAGGTTGCACAGGAACTTGTCCAGGCGGGTTTTGAATGTTTCCAAAGAAGGAGACTCCACCACCTCTCTGGGCAGCCTGTTCCAGTGCTCTACCACTCTCACAGTAAAGAAGTTCCTTCTCACGTTTAGGTGGAACTTCTTATATTCAAGTTTGTGCCCATTTTCTCTTGTCCTGTCACTGGGCACCACTGAAAAAAGACCAGCCCCGTCCTCCTAGTACCCTTCCTTTAAGTATTTGTAAGCATTGATTAGATCCCCCCTAAGTCTTCTCTTCTCTAGACTAAAAAGGCCCAAGTCCCTCAGCCTCTCCTCATAGGAGAGATGCTCCAGGCCCTTAATCATCTTTGTGGCCCTTTTCTGTACCCTCTCCAGCAGTTCCCTGTCCTTCTTGAATTGAGGAGCCCAGAACTGGACACAGTACTCCAGATGGGGTCCCACCAGGGCAGAGTAGAGGGGCAGGATAACCTCCCTCGACCTGCTGGCCACACTCTTCTTGATGCCCCCCAGGATGCCATTTGCCTTCTCGGCCACAAGGGCACATTGCTCACACCAGCTGCCCTCTCTTCACTGACTCTTTTCCCTGCCTGGTACTTCTGACCCGCTGCTGCTCCTTCCTTGCCCTCTCCGCTGCTCGATGCTACATCCACGTGGCACTCGGGAGGTGTCAGTGGAGGTACACTAGCCATCCTTAGAGCATTTTAGGTACTCTGGGACTGACACAAAGCCTGCAGCACGGTCCCAGGAGGACATGGGTGGGTGGTGCAGGTGGCTGGTGGCAGCCCCTGCTGCTCAGGGTGGGAGCTCCATTGGCAGCAGCACTGCAGCCCCCGGCCTTCATGACCCTCACAGGCATCAAGGGAGGATGTGGGGGAGCGATGATTTGAGGTTAATGAAAAAAAGCAATGTACCAGCCCCAAAATTTCAAGATGGAGTTTGCAGTTAATTGGCTAAACTGCACCGGTGGCTCAGAGCCTCTCATCGCTCGGTGATCCTAACATTGTAACTGCAGATAGCCCGTTATGTGTACAAGAGTGACTTTGCTTACCAAGCTACATTACACAAGGATTTAGGCACATGTTGCTTTTATATTAATACTGTACTGTGTTTCCAGCATATCCTTCCCTCCTCACAGCATCTCTTTTCCTCCCTAATTACGGAAGCTTTGAATAGATCTTTTGTCTACTTATAATGGTGTAATTATGGCAAAAATAGTGTAGCTACTAGCCAAAATGTTATTTTTGTTGAAGTCATTAAAGAGATAAATACTTAGATTTAAAAATGTTTATTTGCATTCAAAAGAAAGGCATCACATCTGTATAAACCTTTTGTTTTAATCTCTATTTTCAAAAATCCAGATGCAGCTGTTTATGAAACTTTTTTGAGAAGCTTCTAGTCTATCAAATAGATGCAAAAATATTTACATGGAGAACACTAAACATCTACTTTAATCTGCAAAATTAGGGCAATGCGAAGTATAGACTCCTCTCCCTCCTCCAAGCCTCCGTTGTGAGCCCAAACACCCTTTTCCAGCAGTGACTTTCAAATACTGCCTGGGAATTTATGCCATGCTTACTCACTTAAAAAAACTTATTTTAAAAACTTATTTTAAAATTTACTGATATGGAGAATATCAACCTCAGCCTGAATGAGTGGTGTTGCTGCACCAGTGGGGAGTGCAAATAGGTCATGTCCCCAGCCAGCACACAGGCATGGGTACTGAAGGACATGCAGGTGGCATGGCCTCCATGGAGACCCCATGCATGGTGCTGGGAGACGAGGTGGCCCCAGGGGATGGACAGGTGTCTCAGATCTGGCTATGCTGGTTGAAGGAGGCATCTCTCCTGGCTGCGGGCTACTGCCAGCCCCAGCAGCCAAGTCTGGTGGCTGTCACGGGGCTGGTTTGGATTTTGGGAGCACACCAGCTGCCCTCTCTTCACTGACTCTTTTCCCTGCCTGGTACTTCTGACCCGCTGCTGCTCCTTCCTTGCCCTCTCCGCTGCTCGATGCTACATCCACGTGGCACTCGGGAGGTGTCAGTGGAGGTACACTAGCCATCCTTAGAGCATTTTAGGTACTCTGGGACTGACACAAAGCCTGCAGCACGGTCCCAGGAGGACATGGGTGGGTGGTGCAGGTGGCTGGTGGCAGCCCCTGCTGCTCAGGGTGGGAGCTCCATTGGCAGCAGCACTGCAGCCCCCGGCCTTCATGACCCTCACAGGCATCAAGGGAGGATGTGGGGGAGCGATGATTTGAGGTTAATGAAAAAAAGCAATGTACCAGCCCCAAAATTTCAAGATGGAGTTTGCAGTTAATTGGCTAAACTGCACCGGTGGCTCAGAGCCTCTCATCGCTCGGTGATCCTAACATTGTAACTGCAGATAGCCCGTTATGTGTACAAGAGTGACTTTGCTTACCAAGCTACATTACACAAGGATTTAGGCACATGTTGCTTTTATATTAATACTGTACTGTGTTTCCAGCATATCCTTCCCTCCTCACAGCATCTCTTTTCCTCCCTAATTACGGAAGCTTTGAATAGATCTTTTGTCTACTTATAATGGTGTAATTATGGCAAAAATAGTGTAGCTACTAGCCAAAATGTTATTTTTGTTGAAGTCATTAAAGAGATAAATACTTAGATTTAAAAATGTTTATTTGCATTCAAAAGAAAGGCATCACATCTGTATAAACCTTTTGTTTTAATCTCTATTTTCAAAAATCCAGATGCAGCTGTTTATGAAACTTTTTTGAGAAGCTTCTAGTCTATCAAATAGATGCAAAAATATTTACATGGAGAACACTAAACATCTACTTTAATCTGCAAAATTAGGGCAATGCGAAGTATAGACTCCTCTCCCTCCTCCAAGCCTCCGTTGTGAGCCCAAACACCCTTTTCCAGCAGTGACTTTCAAATACTGCCTGGGAATTTATGCCATGCTTACTCACTTAAAAAAACTTATTTTAAAAACTTATTTTAAAATTTACTGATATGGAGAATATCAACCTCAGCCTGAATGAGTGGTGTTGCTGCACCAGTGGGGAGTGCAAATAGGTCATGTCCCCAGCCAGCACACAGGCATGGGTACTGAAGGACATGCAGGTGGCATGGCCTCCATGGAGACCCCATGCATGGTGCTGGGAGACGAGGTGGCCCCAGGGGATGGACAGGTGTCTCAGATCTGGCTATGCTGGTTGAAGGAGGCATCTCTCCTGGCTGCGGGCTACTGCCAGCCCCAGCAGCCAAGTCTGGTGGCTGTCACGGGGCTGGTTTGGATTTTGGGAGCCGGGGGAGTGGTCCCACAAGCTGTCCTGCTGGCAGCTCCTTCGGGGCTGCAGTGGAAGGGGGTGGAGGAGGGCACTGGGCAGTCCCTGGACTGCTTGGGAGCAGCCAAGCAAATCTCCAGGCCTTTGGGGTCCATCTGCCTCCAGCCTCATCTCAGCAGGAGAAGGGGAGCAGCAGGACTTTTGCTTCCCTGAAATTCTCGTAGGATCCAGAGAGTGGCTCCATCGCCTCACAGGGCTGAGGGCCGCAGCAGGGAGAAGACTACAAACCCCCGCTCTTTTCTGTCTCTGCAGAAATCCCCCGGACTTCTGGCTTTGCAAGGAGCAAACTTCACCTTCCCTGTGCAGATAGGCAGGAGAGCTGCTGGGGCGGGCGGCTCCGGTGGTGCCTTGCCGTAGGCAGTGCTGCCAGACTCCCGCTCCTCCTCTGGCAGCGCCTTGACCTGGGGCTCCCCCACTGCACCATGGTGAGGGCTCTCCTACGTGCCAGGGCATTTTGGAGACTTGCTCATTCATCTGGGGGAAGGAAATTGATTGACTGATTGATTGCTCTTCTTTTTTTTTTTTTTTTCAAGCGTAAGAGGAAGTAAAACATTTTTTTTCTTCCTTTTTTCCCCTAGAGATTATTTACAAGGCATTGTCTCTGATTCTGCCAGCTGACATCCCTTGGCGTCACTACCACTCAGTGCATTGAAGATGCCTCAAGGTGTGTCAGTTGTGCCTCACGTCAGTGTGCCTTGATGTATCTCTTTGGCTGGGATTGAAAGGTACAGTTTCTAAATCTCTCGGTGACCCATTTTGCATGGATCACTGCTGCGCTAGAATGCGGCTGCTCCTTCCCATCGTGTTAATGCAAGTTTGCCCGCGTTCAAAGCAGCCTGTGCTCCACGTGCCACACCGAGCACACGGGGAGAGCTCACCCTTGAGCCTCTGCCTGAAACTGGCAGGGCTGCTCCAGGTTCCGTACCTTCCACACAAGTTACGTGCTTTTGGTGCTTTCCTTGCTGTGTCACGGTCCTTTATTTAAACCTTGTAAATTCTTTGGCCTGATAAAGATAGGCAGGCAGCTGGATTATGCTAATTCACAGCGAATGCTCCCCGGTGGCAGAGGCACCCTCTTCTCCCCAGGTCCCATGGCCAAGCTGGGTGGCCATGCTCAAGGAACGGACCAAAGTGCCTGTGAAGGAGCAGCTCAGCACCACCTCTGGTCACAGAGGAGGCACCCTTGGAAGCCACTCCTGGGGATGGCCCAAATTAATACTTAATTAATGCTTCCAGCGCATCCCCGTGGCTCCCTACGCCGTGTTGGCTGCGCGCTGCCCCGTCTGCCTGCGCGCTGGGCTGGCCAGGAGGGAGGCGGGAAGGCAAACCCTCAGGGGCCCTTCTAGAAGGCCCCGAGGCCCGGCTGCCATGGCAGATAGGATTGGTGGGCAGCCTCAGCCCCAGGCGCGCTCAGGCTGCCTGCGAGGGCAATGCAAAGGCGGTGCGCCTGCCTGCAGGGCGCCCCGGCCCTCACAGCCCTTTCAAGGCCGCCTGGCTGAGGTACAATGGAAACCAAGCTCTGATTTAGTCCAGGAGCTGGTTCTGCTGGGATGAATCATTCAATCACACAAGCATCCCATGACTTTGCCTTTCATTTCCATGTTGTGGCCTCCTTTTCTCGCTCCACAGTGGAAATGATGGCCTGATCCTGTCCTGGAGATGCATGGGCATGGACCACAACAGACAAACACTAGGAAAACAAGGAAGCCTTTGAGGGGATTTCAGCTATATAGACGACAGAACAGATCTGAGTGAATGGGTCTAATCCTCCCTGTCTTCTTTTTTCCTGCACCCATTATCCTCTAAGTTTCTTTCACAGAAAAGCGGGTCTTGAAATTAATGCTGCATTAAGAGGCATGTGGCAGCTCATAGCATCACGTCATGTTCTTGCCAAGCTACGACCACATCTGTGTCATGATTCATATTTTCAAACTCCCATTAAGAAACCGAAAAACTACCTCGCAGTTTTTCAGTAGTTCAGCTGTGGGCAACTCACATGTTTCTGAGTCTTGTTTGCCTACTTAAAAGAAAGCCTAAACTCTAAATGTATCAAGTTTTTAATGAAAAATCAGACTGTGATGCAGTCGCATGATCTTGTCCTCTCCTAGGGGCACAACAGGCTCAGTTCCATTAAATCACCCAATAGGTCCAAATAAACTGGGGCTACGGCACAGGAGCGAGGGCTGTAGGTGGGGACCTCTCTGCCTTCACTCCAGTCGAGCCCTACAGAGGCAGCATTTGTTTGTTTGCTTCAACAGGGTTTTCCAACTGGGAAGTGAGGATACGGGCGGGTGAACAAGTTACTGCAGGGAAAACAGGGGGTGGGAAAATTCAGCATCTCAGCTACTGCCAAGAAACGGCTCTTATCTATTCTTTAACCCCCTCATAAACACAAATTCCCTTCCCCTCTCCCACAAGGGATGAGATACCTGGCTTGTGCTACAAGGTACTGCCGGGTAAGAGGGTGCACGTGGACACTTGCCACCAAAGAACAGCCAAAGCATAGGCTGACGCTCCTTTGTCCTGCAGTTAGCTGTTTGTCTCCCTGAACTCTGGGGCACAACAGGTTAATTTCCCAAAAAAGCCCCATGGCAAAGTCCCGATTCAGGTGAGCATGGGAGCTTCCCCGCTCAAAGGCCTTTGCCCCACAGCCACTTGCAGGCAGCAACCTGGTTTGACTGAAATTCTTCAGGCTTCGGCAACAGGAAATTGCAGATGAGAGAAGGCGCTGTGGAGTGCACTTACACGGTTTCAGTTGCAAGCCGAGAAAAGTAGCAGCTCCCCGAGCTCTGAACTTTAACACTGCTATTAATACTGGTTTTTCTAATAGCATGGAGATCAGTGGAGGATCAGGGCCTTGCTGTAGTAGACAACCTCCCAATGACGCTCAAGAAACCCTCATCCTACCATCACACGATTTGCTGCCTAAGCACCCCAGCAAACCCTCTAACACGTTACAGTGTGCCAAACGCAATAAAGAGGGTTAGGAAGGCAACTTTATTTTAAAATCTAGTTTTCAGGGGTTTCCTCTGCCAGGCAGCAACAGAGGCACCCTGAAATGCTTCTCACAGCAATGATAGATGGTCTTCAGCGACTGTGAGAAGAGAAATGGCGTTTTTGGCCAGGACATTAATCCTTCTCATTGAGGAGCTCCAGGGATTCTTCTCGTACAGGTGTGGGTTGGGGTGCTGGCGGGGAGAAGATCCTTGCCCCAAAATCTGGTGGGCTGTGTAAACTGCCCCTGAGGACTTAGCACCACTCTGGCTTTCACGCTGCGCTTGCTGGAAATTTAGACAGGCTGTGGCAGCACAAAGGCTGGTCAAGATGGGTGAATGAACTCCCAGGACTCCCCACAGGACTGGACTTCCCCCCAACATGGCCAGGAGAGGGGTGAGTGTGTGGCTGGTAGGAGCAAGGCTGGCTGGTTTCTGCCCCGTGGTGAGGCAGGGGCCCTGCCCGCTCCCTGGGGACAATAGGCCCCATCCTGGGAGCAGACTGGTTTCAATATGGGGCTCTCCATCTTGATCCAGTTTGGATGGGTCAAGACATGTTGAGACATGCCCTTTCAATATGCTGCGTTTTATTAAAAACAAAGTAGCTGTGGGCCAGATTGTAAAACTAGGTGGGCCTCATTTGTCTGTCCCTACTGTAAGCCAATGAAACCTTCAACATATCCAAACTCTCACCTTTTTACCCATTTGAATGAAAAAGCATCACTAATAAAAGAAAATGACTCACCTAATGCTAAACCTGAGCTCTGTAGATCAGCTTTGATCAAATTCACTGACATTTGGATAACTGCATTATTATAACTAAAACATCTTTTAAAGTTTTTTTTTCCAGACGCTCATTCTTTAAACTTTGCTTTGATCACTGCACATATCCTTTTCAGCAGAAATTTGTCCACAGAGGGTGAATTTTTTTCATTTGTTTTTCATATGGATTCTCTTTCCTTTGTTCATATTTTAAATCAGTGAAGCTACCCTTCAAGCTAACCCTTATAATAAAAATGCAGCTACTGTGTGGCTTTTAACAACTCATTTAACCCATCTGTGTCTCAGTATTCTTGTTAGCAACCCAAGGAAACTAACACTTATTTATGCAATGAGGCTGATTGTGAGCCTTAATTAGATATTTTTATTTTTTTTTAGTAGGATAAAGTAAACGTTTCAGAAGGGCAGAGCAGGGAAGCGGTAGTCTCTGTTATGGTGGTCTAACGCCACCAGTTCGTAATATGTTACAACAGTGGTGTTACAAAATGCTGCGTAAAAGAATTTTTCTTTCAGAAAGTACTTTTGAATTAGTCCAAGTGCTCCAGATTCCAAATAAGAGTCACAACCCGAGACGATTAAAATAAATGGAAGCAGGAATGTGTCAGGACAATTACAAATGAAAAGATTGAAATCACTGGAGCTGGAAGGGCAAAAATCCGCCTGTGTATAAATACATGTCTGTGTGTGAAGCTCAGCTTTAAATGCTGAGGAGGGTAAAGCTGGACTTTGTTTTTTCTATGAAAAAAATTTCACACATCTATGATGCAATGTAATTTAATTTAGCATTAGAAAAGAAAGCGTTTATAACCAATTTTCCCCTGTCCAGCGAGCAGGAAGACTATTTAAGTCTTAATTTGCTAATCATCATTTATTGTAATTTGACCATCCAGCTGGGGAAGGTAGACACCGACCGTTCGTTCCCGAAGTGGGCGGCTATCAGGATCTAGAGTCAAGATAGTTCTTATTAGTGTTTTTTTACAGCAAGGGCAGAGTTCTTGTTATAGCTTGTAACAGGGGTGGATTAACCGCAAATAAGCTTCAAAACTTTGAAGTCTAAAGCTGTAGCACCTTTTACCGTACTCTAGAAAAAAGTGAATGGGTTCAAATAACCTTTGCTGGCGAGATTCTTCCCCTGTCTCGTACCAAAGTGCAGTCTCTAAGACTCATATGACTGCCTGCGCGGCCATTTTGCAAACACGTATGCGTGTCATCTGACAGAACGAGCCCTTAAACTCCGTACAGCTTCTGTCACGAATAAAACTATTTATGAGCGCGCACATTTGCAAAGATCAGGCCCTGCGAACATTAGCTCCACATCAAGCTTCTTAGGGATGGCTTGTTTTCCCAAAACACTTAAGGCTGAGGATCCCTATTAATATAAATCTGCTTTAAACAGGAGATAGTCATTTTTTAATGCAGACATTCTCTAATATTTTCATGATGTGGCTCATACCTTAATAGATAGCAGTTGCGATGCAGATCTAGCTGTGCAGCCCACAGTTGCCTAACATATTTGTGGTAATGAGAACCCTTGCCGACATGGAAAATTAATATTAAGAAAATTAATGTAAGGAAAATCTTTAATGGGCTTTTGTCTGTGTCTAATGCAATTTAGCAGTTAGCAGAAGGAAGGAATTTAGTACCAGGTGAGCAGCCAGCTCTTCAGAAAACATGCTTCGTTGACCACATTTTAAGACCTGCTGTTTTGACTTAGCACATCAGGAGGAATATCTGCTTCATAAACAACAGCATGAAACATCGCACTTAGGATCCCGCCTGGCAGTCCCAGCTGTCAGAACCTTGCCCACAAGAAAAAGTCCCTTGGCCCAAAGGCTTTTCATGTTGGTGCCCTTTCTGCCTGGGGAAGCGTTTTGAGAGCTCAGGAACTTCAGCAGGGCAGGAGAGCAGATCTCAAACCCACCTACCACTGACAGGGTGAAAAGAAATGTTATCGTGTCATTAGCAGCATCTGCCAAGTCCTCTGGCAAAACAGAAGTAGCAGTGATCCCAATAAGAAAGGCTGCGCTGCTTATTTATTACATTTTCAAGAAGTGTAGTGTCACAGCAACAGGGCAGCGTGCAGACACCACTCGGCACAGCAGGGGAAGAAATCCCGGACGGGGACCAAGCTTCTCTGCCTCCCACCCCAGCCTCCTGCACCCGCTGCCCCCGTAGCACACGACTGCCACCCCGCCAGAAAACACCCATGTTGGGTATCAGCTTTTTGGCTTTTTCCAAGGTGATCTGTAAAAGGCGGAGTGGTTTAGATGTTAGGGTCTTTTTGTTTGTGGCCTGGATTTCTCTTGAAATATGTATGGAGGAAGTCTGGCATATTTTTCCCCTTTTTGCTGCTAGGGAGGTAGCTACTAACTCCCTTTATTTCCTGAGGATTGTGGATATTAGAGATGATGGAAGCACAAGATATCTGAGGTGACATGACAGAAAATGAGGGGGCAAAGAATTCTTGGAAGAAAAGGCATTTTTTCACTTTGTACAGCTTGAAATTGTTGTTTCGTTTAGTCCCTACCTAAATTCCTCAAAAACAATACATAGCAGGAGGAAAGGATTTCTTGGTAAACAGTGTGTATTGTCTGCTGTTTTTCAAGGACTGAGCAGCCTTCTGAGTCCCCCCCGAGAGACACCAATTGCGAGAGGAAGGGTTGTATTTGATTGATAAGAAATGTGTGCGTGTGTGCGCAAATAAAAGGAGCAGCAAATCCACCTCCCTTATCTCCCTTCCCTCTTGCACGCCAGATCACCTTTAGCATCAGGCTCAGTCCTGCAGCTGCTGTTTTCCAGCAGGTCTCCTCGACACCAGCCGTGGCTGCTGACCTGCTCTGGGTACAGGATCAGGCCCCGTCTCTCTGAATCCCTTCCCTTCACCCTTTCATTCCCGCAGCCCAAAGGAAGTGGAAAATTAAAGTCAATTGTTTTCCGCACTTGTTCAAAATAAAACTGAAACAGATGCCAGAAGTCCTCTGAAAGTGAAAGATAATAATTATTTTCTAAAACACTGACATCATCTTTTTTTTTTGGAAAAAACCTCTGCTGCTCATTCTTTCCTTACTAAGAGTCCACGTAGGCACGGAGGACAAGGCTTGTTTCATCATGGAACTGACTGTCTTTCTGGAAATCCCAATGAACACATCAAGAAATGTTGTTAAGATGAAGGATTTTTCAGGATTTGGATAGCTAGTCTTACCCAAATCAGAAATAATTTATTCTCCATAACTAGTTCAGAGAATCTTTAAACCAGATTAACTAGCAATGTGTTAATATACATAATCATCTCAAATATTGTAGTAGCGTGCTCACGTTGTTCAGAAACAATATATTTATAAAACATGTTTATAAAACATAAATATTGGAGTCCCTTCTGTGCTGTGCATGCCCATCTCTTTTGTTTACATCCCCAAATATTTAAGAAAACTTTGTTTTTCAGCATGTGGATGATTAATTCATTATTAGTTCACATATGAAAATAAACAGAGTAATGCAAAATACTGTAATTAAAAAACTGTATTCTTTTCTCCCTGGAAACCTGATACAATTTAAATCAACTTTTCATAGTTGATTATGTTTTTTTTAATAGAGAGTAAATAACATATATATTTGGACACATATACATTGCCCCCTCCCCAATATACATATATATATATAGTTTTGTAACCGAAACATTTGCATTTGTCATCTATAATAGCAAAACATGGACTCGATCCAATCGCTTTGCAGTTTTCTGTCACATAAATGCAGTAAAGAAATATTAAAGTCATATACATATAGTTATACTTACCATACCATAGTAGAAAGTTTCCTGTCTAGCTTTTGAATTCTATACTCAACTCCACTAGAAACCACTATTTCATCTTGCATTACCATGTTCTTTCTCATCAGAAAATTACTACTTATATTCTCATAAAACATTTGACAGACCCATAAAGATAAAAATGTGCACAAAGAATAGATAACAAAAGTTTATGTCAAACAATACATATCAAAGAGAAGAGACTTCACTTCCCTTTTGCTACCTCCACCCATATATTTTAACTTTAATCAAATCATTACTACATCATTGCTAGTAGCCACAAATGGCTCATATTAACTCATTTCTTCTCATTCAAACTGATTTTTTATTAAATCCTTAACCATCATTATATCAAAATAATATGCTAGTAAACATCTTAAAAAGTTGATGAACTAGAACATCTGAACTTTTAGATCATTAGGTGGACCCAAAACCAAAAACATATTAAAAGAGAATAAAATCTAAAATTTCAATTAATCTTAACCAGAAGTTCAAGCAATGAGAATATCGGAGAGACTTTGTAATACCTAATATTCCCTGAAAATGTTTAAAATCCACATGTGAATATAAAATAACTTCTCGCTTGACTTCGTTGACCCAGAATTGTCAGAGGAATAAAAAGTTCAGTAATTCCTAAAGGTAGCAAAGTGTGATTTGCTCTGATTTCAGCTTAAATTATCTATTTATCTATATCTGCCTTTTCTCTCTTCAGAAAGCAGAAAGGATTTGTTCGTTCATGGTCTTTAAAAACACTGTCTTATTTTCATTAAGCTAAGCCCACTGCTGATGTAATTCTTGCATTACAAAGGTCTTAATTTAAACCATGACATAAATGCTTTTCATCAGTTGATTTTTTGTTCTTTGTGCCAAATTTCTTGCATTTTTAAAATAAAGAATATGGTGTATAATAACTGCTCCGGGACAGGCTGCTTTATTCTTCAATATGAAAGACAAATGGGGTGTGACATGCATACGTTTCAACATGCAGCACTTACTTCTTCAGGACCTTTACTTTTTCCACTGTTTTCTCAGTAGACTATTTCACTTCCTTTGAATCGGGCCTAACGATAACACTGGATTTGAAGCACGGTTCTCGGCGTTGAGCACACTGACGGGACCAAGAGGTGAAAAGTGCTTCTAATCTCTCTCCTCTCTCTCTGTCTCCCCCCCTCTCCCTCTCCCGCTCCCTGCCTCCCTCTCCTTCCTTCCCCCCTCCACTCAAGGATTTGGGGTCTGCAGATGATAATTTACAGAGCATTTTGGAAGAAGGGTGGGGATGCATTCCTAACACCCCAAATCCTGGTTTGCATTACACATTAGGGATTTCAAAGCACACCAAGATTTAATCATAATCAGAAAGTAGAGAAATCGTTTCTACAACATTCTGCAGCACCGAGTCCTTCTTTTTTGGTTTGGGCTTTTTTTTTTTTTTTGCTTTGTGTGCACAACAAGCTACTGCACAAGATATTCGTTGGGGGGGGGAGGGAGGAATTGTAGTAATGCCAATACTTTTTGAATATTATAAACCTGGCTTATCAGCCCGACGCAGAGCTGGAATTTGTCTCTTCCTGTGCTGCATCTCTGCTTTCTGAGAGGGGCGTTTAAATACAGGCTGGAGACGCAGCCTTTCCAGTGTGCTCTGCTGGGCTGTGACAGCAGCAGCGGGGCTGCTTGAGCGGCTTTCTTTTTGCACTAATTCCGCTCCAAAAAGGAACTTCTCGGGGAGAAGGCTCTGAGACTGCATGTCCCAACAGTACCCGCTGAAGGAGGTGAAGGGAGACGCGGTTTGCTTTGTACCTGGCTCTCCGATCTTCTCCGTCCTGATGGAGCCAGCTTCTTTTTGCTACCCCCGGCTCACCTTTCTCCGCTCGCCCTATGGCCAGTTTGGGGCGAGCGCTGGCTCTTCGCAGGATTTGGCCCCGTGGCCGCAACGTTTGGTGACGCAGAGGTGGACTGGGCCAGTGGATGGTGCGTGACCAGGGATGAAAGGGTTGGGGACTGGAGCGGGGTGGTATGGGGTAGCGGAGAAGCCCACCGAGATCTGGGGGGGCTTTGGAGATGGTGGGTGAGGAGGGTGGCAAGAAAGATAGGACTTGTTGGATGTGGTGACATGGTTGTGTTGATGCACTCTCCTCTCAGACCTCTCCTGGTGGTGCTCGCTTGGCTGCTGTCATCTCCACCGAGGAGCAGCTCTGGTCCGTGCTGCACCCTCGTGCCCAGGCAGGCTGGCCAGGGAGAGCTGATAAACAACCTCAGCATGGAAAAAAATAAAAATAGAAACTGATCTTAGCCGGTCTTTTGTTTCATAAGCTTGTTCACTTGCTGAAATGAATCTGTCAGTGTTTGAAACCTGAAATACCTGCTGGAGGCTAGGCAGGCTCGTTTCACCTTTAGGGTTGTGATGCTGTCAGCTCTGTCCTTTAAACTGTTATTAAAGGTATCAAGTGTGTGGGTATAGAGGAAGGTATTAAGATCCTCTATTGTAGATTTGCCTCGCTACAAGGAAGTACCTCCAGAGTACCAGGTTGGTTGAAAAGTTTACATGTTGCTTTACTGCAAAGAATCTATATGGAGAAACTCTGTAAATCCTGCTGTTTTAGGCGCTGAGCCTTGCTGTTAGTGCTGATCCCAAGAACAAGAGTCTTGGTTGTAAAACTTCTTTTGGAGAAGCTATTGAGCTTGATGAGATGAGGTCCTGAGCAGCCTAATGCAGCTTTGAAAGTGGTCCTGCCTGGAGCAAGGAGTGGGGCTAGAGACCTCCAAGAGTCTCTTCCACCCTCGCGCTTTGGTATCACTGTAACTAATACAGCAAAATTGTACCGTTGTTGTGTCATACTATCATTGCAATGATCGATGAGCTATACTAATGCATCTGGGAAAACTGCGTAACTTGTTCAGTTTGGGTATTATTTCGAGTTTAGGAGCTTGGTTAATTTTCAGACGGAGTCAAAAGACACTAGCTGTTTCTCTACTTAAATGTGAAAGTACAGAAGAAATTTTTTCTTGATTAACATTACTAGAAATGAATCAAGATTACAATGGGAAGGATGCAAATATTTTATTGAAGCAGAAGTTTCACTGCGATCTACACTAACACCAAACTGCACTGTGAGTTCATTGGTCTCCACAAGACAATATTGTCAGATACAGAAAAGATTAAGAAAATCTCAAATGAATTTGCAGAAAGAAAAAAAATATTTAATGAACTCTGCATCTGCTGCCTTTTCAAAGATGTTGGACTGATACTTCTATATTTGCCGTGGCTTTATACTTTATCTTAAAACACATGCTCCTAAAAATTGCCAGATAGGATACAGTGATAGATTGACTTTTAGCCAGTCAACTTTCTTGTATTATGCAAGACACTAAATAAAATGGAAAAGGTATTTTTTTTTTAATTCAGATTAAGTGTCTGTAATTAATTAAACTTGATGTAAAGTAATTTAAATATCCTAATTTTGTTTCCTGGATATTGGGCATCTCAATAAAATCGAAGCCGGGGAAATAAATATTTTTACTATTAAATACTTAGGAATACAATATGTTGCCTATTTCTGAATTGCAGACAATATCTGTAAGGTTGGATATTATTTGGTTTGTTATTTTACCTTTTCTCTTTTATTCACATTATTGTCTGTGCAAAATCCTTTTGTATAGACCTGAGCAGAAGAGGAGAGCAGGGCTATTCTTCAAGGGTGTGTTCATCTTCACATTTTTTAAACCCTTTTTGATAGATTTATATCAAGGCTGAAGTAATTCACTCTGGGACAAAACTTGGCATCAAAACTTTTAAATACAAGCACATTTTTCTTTTGATTTTTTTTTAAAAGAAAATTTAAAAATCAGTCGGCATGTTCTTAAAGGCAAAGGTTTAAGTCCTGATCCATTTAAAGTCAATGGGAGTTTTGCCATTGATTTCAGTAGAGCCAGGACTTCCTTCAAATGATGGAAAACAATTACATTTAGTATTTTCAGATGGAAAATTTGTGATTATATAAATTAAGATTGTCCCTTTTTGGGGGGGTTACGTATTGTATAATCCATAGCGTGAACTCATCTCTGGATATCTTTCTGTTAAGTGACTATCTTTTTTTCATTAAGATAAGTAACAGTTCAACATATGTGGTTACTTAAGAAATTCCTCAGGATCTTTAGCGGAGTCTTTTGGGATAACATGTGAAATCAGCCGTTGTCATTCATTACAAAGATCCCACATAATTTTTCCAAAGAGTTTGGCATACCAATGAGAGTGGATAAGCATGGGTGCTTGTAATTTGCGTATGCACTTTCCATCTGACATTTGGGTTTCAGGTGGGACTTTTGCCTTTCTTGCCCTCAGCTGCTACCAAGTATCACTTTCATTTAGTAACTTAGACCTCTAGCCAGGTGAGGAGAGATATGAACTTAATTAACTTGCTGTGCTTCACAGAAAGATGCGGTTATCATTGATGAAAACCTGCTCGCCTTAATCAAAGGAGAAAACCCGATCCTTGGAGAAGTTGTTAAGAACGACTTGCATGAGGTACCTGCAGGATGAGACCTGAGATCCAGCCTTTCTCTCTCCCAGGTAAAACTTTTCAAAAGAAATTTATCAAACCCCAAACCTGTTCTCCCCTTTCACCTGGCAGTGGGGATCCAGTTGTGTTCAAATATTAGTGATACTAAAGATATCTTAGGTAGATGGTGCAATTTCTGTACGAGAAATGAGTAGTTCAACCAAGCCTGCCCCAAGATCCCTGCCTCAGACCCTCTGACCCCTGATGCTCCCTTCCCTGGGGGTTTAACCCCACATTAACCCCTGGCTGAGCCGGGCTGCTGTAGGAAGGGCAGCTCTTTCCCCATGCCAGCAGGGCAGGATGGTGTCCAGCTCTGCCAGTTCGTACCGGTATTCCTGCAAGTGTTTCAGGATGTTAGAAACTGGACCAGCTATATTGTCATGGTCTGGTCTGAGAGGAGAGCCAACATTTAAGGCCTTTCTGGGTGTTTCCTTTGGATGTGAGATTGATGGTAATTCTCTGGTGCAATCCTGCTTATTTAGAAAGAATAAACAGAGTCTGCTTTCCCGAACCCGAGGAGGGACCGGCAGCAGAACGCAATGTCTTTGCCCAGAATCCCTGGCCAGCCCTTCCAGAAAGTTTTCAGCTGAAAGGGAGCTCTGCTTTCTCCCAGCTCTACAGCCAGCCCTCACTCGGCTTCGCTCTGGCTGCTGTGTCTCCTAAAACACAGATTTTGTGGCCCTTTCTCTCCGTTGCCTGTACACCTCACATCGCCTGCACCAAGGGAGGGAGGGCTCCCACGCCCCACAGGTGCATGGGCCATGCAAGCTGGGGAGACCAGAGCTCCTACTTGTCTTCCTCCTCCACAAAAATGCCGTGAACCTGAACAAATTGGGTCAGTGGCACCACGTTATGGCCGTGCCCTCCCATCCCGGGCACGGGTAAGACAGGGCTGCCCTTGGCGTGTGTACCCTGGCAGCCTGCCCTTCCCAAAAGCTCAACAGAAAGCAGAGTGACAAGTGCCCTCTAATTGTCCAAATAAATAGCTCCTTCTGCTAGATACACATGCACCATGGCCTTTTGAGCTCGTGATGAACAGACAATATTGCAAAGGCTTGAAAACACGAGTGCTGACAGTGAGCACCAAGGCAAGGCTGAGCAGAAAGCTGGACTGGGCTAAAGTCACTGCTCGCTCTGGGAGCAAACAGGGAACTAGAGCCAAGAGAGTGGAACGCCTGGCTTTTATTTCTTCCTCCACATATAATGTTCTTTCTCTCTCACCAAATGCTTTTTGCAAATGGAGTCCCTGTACGTCTTGGCTGTTCTCTGTATGTAAATGTCCTATTGCAGTGTGTAGCTTCCTCCACACATACACTTTCATCATTATATTCTTTTCATCCTTTTTTTGGTGAATAACTATGTTATGTGTTGTTATTATCAGTAGTTTTAACTTTCATCATTATATTCCTTTCATCCTTATTTGGGGATTAACTATGTTATGTGTTAATACTATCAATAGTTTGCACTGTTAACATTCTATTATACCCCCCTAAAAATCTAATAATAATTTCACATTTATAATATATAGATCTACACCCTTGATCTGAATTTATGTACGTATGAGCAAAGACCATTTTTCTTCTGTCTAGATGAAGCATTTTCTAAGATTTTAGAAGGTTAGTTTTTCTACATCAACATGCTGTACGAAGCTTAATGCGGACCCCACAGCAGCGAGATGTTGCAGGAACAACATAGGGCTGCCAGGCTGCCCTATGGCAATGGGATGTTGCCTTGTGCCGCTGTCTGGTGTAATACACCATTAATATCACCCGGTTCTTCACGGGCATAGTCCTTCCACACCTGCCTTGGGAGAAGGCTATCTTCCCACCTTCTGTTTCCACATTTATGGTCTGTTGTGTTAGGGCTATGACCAAATCCATCTGGTGGATGTGTTTGCAGTTTCAGTTAGCTATATACCGCGTTTCACGGTGTGATGAGAACTTGTTGTTTCAATTTGTGTGGCTTTTAGTGTATGCAGAGATAACAGGATTCTGCATTGATTTCCTATTTTTTAAATATTGCAGCCTTTTTAGTTTGTTGCTCAGAGTAAACACTGGCCTCTGTATATCCATTCTGCTCTCCATCTGGTATTCTGAGACTGGAAGCAGTAGTAAAGGTGGGGCTACAGACATCAAAGATACTCATACGTCTTGAAACTAAGCACTGTGCTAAACTCCCTTTAATGCTTCTGTGGGAAAGTGTCTCCATATGTCATCCCATGTATTTTCTTTGCTATTTAAAGTATTGCTTAATAGTACACTAAGCTGGTGGAAAACTATTTGCTTTGTTGAGTTAGTTCTACTCTGGCTTAATGCAGGGCTGGGTAAGCATCCGAGCCGGCGCGCAGGAGCGAGCGGGACCAGGAGCAGCTGGGGTGGGAGGAAGAGGGACTGGGGCACCCGTCAGGCAGTGGGACTTCCTTTGCTGGGAGCAGTTATCAGCCCAGCTGAGGGGAGAAACCCTTGGCTGGCTGGGAGGTGTTGAGGTGGGGATGTAGCTGGACTTGCACTTCATCAGTTGCATGAACTCCCCATAAGTAAGTGGGGTCTGTGTCTGGGAAGTATTTTTAGATCTCTCCCACCCCCATCTCCTTAGCCTGAGTCCTGCTCCTTTTGGACTCCTCTTCCCAACTTCACGCTTTTTCTCTCTTCTCTGCAGCAACTAGAGTGTCTTACTGCAATCCTGTCCTCTTTTTTCTTGTCTTGTCTCTGTCTTCTTGTGATTCTCTCAGTTCTGTAATCACTCATTTAACATGTTCTCTGGAAACTCCTTCTTATGCTCCCCTACTGATTTTCAGGTTTTGCCTTTGATCTCTTTCCCCGGTTTCTTTACGCTTCGTCTCTGGACCACCTCCTCCAGAAACAGAAATATAGAAGTCATTATTGGACTAATGATTCATAAACAGACTGTGCATCTCCTGCCTGCCTTGTCCTTCTGCCTTTCACTTCTTTTTGCCTGCTCTTGAACAAGAAAGCCTACTCTTTCCCATTACTTCCACACAGCCAGGAAAGTGGAAGTCACAAGACCAGAAGAACAGTTACTCCTTTAGACTAGTTGTTTCTCTGGACTTTTATGTCAACTGCCTTTAGAACCTTGATTTTTTTTTAATTTGGGTTTATTGTTTCCCCCTCATTTACAATTACAGATCAAATGTCTTGTGAGACTTTGTCCTTCTTAGAGCTGTTATTTCTTTTCCACTCCAGCACGTGGTGGCATCTGTTGTGCTTTTCCAGCTTCTGCAGCTTTGGAGAGGCAGTGCCCGATAGATTCCCTCCTGGCTGTTCTTTGACACCATTTGGACGACTACTGTACTTTCTTGGCTGCTGCCCTTCCCCTGCGAGACACCCCAAGCAAGAAATCTGATTGACAGGTGGGTCCTTCAAAACTAATGTGGTAAGACTGACAAGATTGCCTTGCAACTCACGGTCTAGTTAACGCTAGATTAACTATTTTGCCTGAATTCTTGCAGTGGTCAGGAGCCTTGCTCTTGCACTAGGACTTCTCTTGTGCAAGACAAGGTTACATTAGTGAAAGTCTTTGTGGACAAATTATTCAGTTCAGCCCTAAGTCTTTCCTCTGCGCTCTCCTCTCTGTCTTCCTGCAAGATGTGACCAGAGCACACGGGGCTGTTTGCATGAATGCCCTCAGTACAGCCCTGCTGCTGCACCGTTATGCCCTTTACATCAGTAGCTGCTCTCAACCCTGTGTGCGCTTTTTTTCCAAGAGTATCTCAGCAGGAAAAGTTAGAAGCCTTCAAATATAATGTTTTGTTGGAATAAAGGTGATTTTTCAAAGGTGACTTTTAAATAGAAAGTAGAAAACGTCAAGGGTTCTGCTAGTCTTTTGCTGTAATATGGCATTGATATGGAGGCTGCGTTACCAAATAGTAATGAACACCAATTCCAAAGGATTTGAGTCTGAAAAAATCAGGTCTCACACCTCCTCACTAGGCTGCCTGGTACTGCGATACAAGAACTGCTTTGCATTTGGGAAGGTTAAAGAAGAAGGGATCTGAGCAAGCTAAATCTGTGCATTCAGGGCCAGAAAAACGCTGGTTCGTAAAGTAAAACTTCTCAGAGAAATCAAATTCTACTCACTTCTTTGGAAGAGCAACTTTCTTTCTAGCTAAATGAGCATCGCCGATCCCTCTACATTTATTTTTTTGTATCTGAAAATTTAAATACAAAAGAAAATATTTCTCTGACTCTGCTATTGAGGGACCTGTTTTCCTGCGCTGATTTGAGTGGGGCTGTATCAGTATAAGTGAGGATAGCACTTGACTTGACCCTGTGTTCGTGCTTATATTATTGCCCCTATTCACAGAGTGGAAACTTACTGGATTTTTTCCATTAGGAGGAGAAATTGATGATAGGAGTCAGGAATGTCTTTGGTTTATTTACAAAGCATGTACTCAGAATCTTGTTTCTCTGAATGCAGTAGAAACAAACAACAGGCACTTTTCTTACTCAAAGTTTCCAAGCTTGCTTCTGTAGCGCAGCGTGTTCCTCGTAGAGTCGCGCTGCTCTGCTTTGGGCCCCTCACAGGACTGCTTCTCTGCCTGCTGTTTCTCATGGACAGTGAGACACACACACACACACGCACCCCCCCATCTAACCAGCCGGCTTCCTCACCTCCACATTCTGGTGGAGCTCAGCCTACTTCTGTTTGGGCTCCGGCACCATGGAGGTGGCATCTTCCACTGTCTCCAGCCTCCTACTCCTCACAGGACTAAATCTCCCTTTTCCTTTAGCTCGAAGGACACACACCTGCATTAGCTTTTCTGAGGTATGTGACCGTAGATTAAAAAAATCCACTGCCATGAAAATTCCATATAGATACAACCCACGCACACACACGCACACACGGCTTCTGAGCCTTTGGAAGAGCTGAGTAGCTTGCAGTATAACAGAATTACAAAATTGTTTCATAGCTGACTAAATAATTTACAGTTCTCAGTTCCTTTACTGTAGGCAAGCTTTCACACTAGTTTTACACCCGCACAGCTTATCTCAGATCTGTGGCATGAACTTTTGTCAAAGGAAAATAAATAAATGATGGCAAAAAAAAAAAAAAAATCTTGACAGCTAAGTATCATTTCTGAATGCCTGCAACAAGGCAATGTTCTCACATTTCAAACAAGCGCTAATTTTTACAGTATTGAGCCAGTCACTCTTTAGCTCTGCTAATCACATCTTGATAGGAAGGTGCAGTGTATAGCACCAGAAAGAGATTTCTCCTCCCATGAAAAAAATTCCCCAAGCATTTCAAACTAAAAAGGTGCAGGCTATGGGCAGGCACAGTTACACTGCACTGTATTTCTCAGCTCACAATCTTAAAGTTCTTTTCCATCTCGAGTAATATTTACTTGTGGCAAAGAACATTAGAATAGTTTTAATTGCAAGCGCAGCTAAAAGCAGTCTCTCACCAGAACCCACTGCGCAATAAGTGCAGAGCTGATGGAGGTATAATATTCTCATGGAGTTACAGCTTTGCAGTGTTTCCATACTTTCTTCCCAGGGAAAACTTCTTATAACCTGAACTGCACAAAGATTCAGTTTTTCTCTGATATCTACAATTTACTGATCTCTATTATTTGTATATTTTTATATGGAAAAATGATCAGATTAGTTCTGATTTAGGTGCATATATACTATCAATTTAAAAACTATTAGTAGGGTGTGATAAGCATGAAATTTATCACATTTACATCAAATAAGAGAATAGCTAATAGTTTCTGAAACGGATCCTTTGAACCTGATGTTGCACCAATAAGAAAAGGATGTTTTCAGCAATTCTTTTCATATGTTTATTGGATGCACACATTGCTTGTATTCGTCAATAGCATTGAAAGCTATGACTAGATAGGACAAAATAAACATTTTTAAACATGAACAGACTGCATTAGTAGCAGTGGAATGCATCTAGTTAACTTAAGACATTGTCCTCAGGCACTAAAGAGATCATAATTACAGTTGCAACTCCACCTTCTGGCTTATTTTGCTCTGAGGAGTCCAAGATTTTGGATTCTTTATTTTGAATAAATGTGGATACTTCCTTCAGGGTCTGAAAAAGGAAAAATTGACAGCTACATTCCAAAGAAAGCTTAGCTGGATGGAAAATGACTGCTTGCAATACTAATGTGCTCTTTGTTTAGTGGCGCAAATCAGTATCATCTCTTTAAAAGTGTGTAACTAGGATAAATATTGGATATGACACCAAAGAGTTATCTTCATTTCATGAGTTAAAGATTTCCATATGAAAATAAGTGTATATGTGTGAAATCTTTTTTTGAACAACCTTCAACAAATTTGTGGGAAAAATACAGTGGAAAGCTCTTCTAGCCAGTGGTGTTTGGGCTACTTCAAAGAAACACTGTGGGAACACAAAGATAAATGAATCAGATGGAGGTGGAGAATGAAAAAACAGCTACATCCTTGACTAATTTTGTTCTGTGATATCAAAGAGTCTCAAGTTTTCCATAGTTCTCTCCATATTTGTAATGCTGGGGTACTGCCCACAGACACTCTTCTATATTGAAGACAGTATTTTTAACATTTAGTATTCCTCTTCACCACACCTATCCATAGCAATTAATTTTCCATTAACTCTCAGTGGTTTCAGAACAGCATCCAAACTCTTATGTTCTTGGTCAGAAGGATTTTAAGCATGTAGCTCTCTTTTAAAGAAGAAGTTATACACAGATTTGGTTATAAACATCTTTCTGCATCCTTAGAATTCAATAGGGACTGAGAGTCAGACATGGAATTTAACGGAAAAAGTTATAACCTCATGTAAAGACAAGCACCAGCAGTGGAACAGTGATAAATGAAGCTGTTCAGGCTCCCTGGCATGTTGATTCTGTGGAGTACATTTTACTGAAACAGTTTCTATATCATGTTTGGCTTCATGAATGTTCAGTGGTAGAGGCCAAATCCTGTCCTCAATCCAGTCTCTGCAATTCCCTTCAACCACGTTGCAGCTTTCATCTGTTTTCTTGCATCAGATTCCTTCACAGGAGTTCAGTCGTGCCAAGCATCTTGAAGTTGTATTACTAAGAATGTTTCAAGCACAAATCTCTTAGCCTCATCACCAAAGACAAGCGTTTTTGCCCAAGTGCAGAAAGGGTTGCTTTGCCCTAAATCCAAGGAAAAAATCTGGCAGTTTTGCACCGCTTGGGGCTGAGATCTCGGCCTTTAAAGCTATGGCATAAACGTAGGTGCTGAACCGAAATAGGGTTTGGACTTTGGAAGAGGAATCAGTGTCAGCAGGAATCTGTGAAATGTTTCCAGGTGAAGAGAACATTCTCCAGCGTGTCCCTAGACTGGCTTGTCTGCAGGGCTTGGGAAAAACAGCATCTTAATTTTCTCTGTTACAACCCACATTCACAGACTGAAATTATAGCTGTGCCTTGGTCTGATCTCTGTTTCCACCCCCTCCCTCCCCAGGGTGTCAACCCTTTCTCCCTTCCTTTTGAGAAGAAATGAATGGGAGAGCAGGGAAGCTTTTGTCAATCTCAGCTCCGGGCTGTCTGGGGCCAACCAGAGTGTCAAGACTTCCCCAGAGGAGAAAGGACTAACCAAAAAAAAGCCTATAAGGCAAAGGCAAAAAAGGGCAAGAGTGCAAGGGTTGAGGGCTCACAAGTAGATCAGGAAGGTATCAGGGGACCACACCAAACAGAGGACCACCACAAATGTCCACCAAGCTGCAGGTATCACTGCTCAGTCCTACACGTTTCCTTAGCTAGACTTTTGCACCTTGACAAGAAGCCTTTCCTGCTACTGTCCCTCATGCTCCCCTACCTCACCACGCCAGTCAGCAGTGCGTGCCCAAGGGACATCCCCTCTGCTCCTGTCCTGCTCCCCTGGTAAAGTGCCTGGTTTGGCTCTGGGGAGGGCTTCTTTCCTCCCCCTGCTAGCCCCAGGGCAGCTTGTGTCTAAAATGACCCTGGCTGAAAGTAAGAGGAGAGAAGATGTGTTTTCGCAATGCTACCATGCTATAAATCCTAGTGTAGACAAGGCAATGCAGGAACTCTGCCCTGCCAGTGCTGGGACATTTAGAAGGGTATGGATTGGCTTTTGGGGTGCTCAAGCACATTCCTAGCTGAAATGTCTTCTAAGAGAAGCTTCAGGCTAGAGATGGGAGTGGGTGGAGGAGGGAAGGAGGGAAGCGTAGGAGAAAAAGCAGCTGATGGCCAACAGCGAGGAAATGAGGAAGGTATTGTCTCTTTCTCTACTGAGAATGGAACCATTTCATTTGAAGAGGAAACATCTGAGAAATAATTTTAAAATACTGTCTTAAAACAGCTAGGACTAGCAGAAATCAGTCAGGGGAAATCTGTCTTTAAATTCCAGGCATTGGAACTGTATTTCTATTGTGTTTGAACCAATTCAGTCAACCCCATTTAATTTCCATTGTTGAGGGAGTCTAAGAGAGACAGGAAAGAAAGAGAAAAACAAAGTCTACTGGAGAGATATGCTGAGAAAGAAAAGAACATTTTGAGAATAGGAAAAAAAAAGTAGAGAATTGACAGGAAGAATAGAAAATGAATAGAAAGAAATAGAAAGTTAGTGCAGTAATTTTCTGGTAGTTTTTTTTTTTTTAAGAGATTTTGTCCTCAGACTATTGTAACCATCCACCTGTATAGTAACTATAAAATACACACTGGACATAACAAGCTAATCTTCTGACTTTTCTTTGCGTCACCTCTGTGGGGAAAATGCCACAAGAGAAATTTATCTGACATGTTGTCATATCTCTTTGTGTTTTAAACCTGTCTGAAATGAAAAAGTGAAGCAGTTTGTTTGAGTTGCAGAAGGGGTTTTGGCTTACTCCCTATGAAAATATGATTATAAATTCCTGCTGCATTTACTGTTGGCATATTATAAACAATTGAGTCCACTGATTACTGGGTTATATAAGAATTCCTGTGTTATTTGAGACTTAATACATCAGGAGCTGTATAAAAGTGACATACCTATTTTTTAACATCTAAAATCCGAACTAAATGGAACTTTTTCTGTTCTGTGGGATTTTTCATTGCTGGCTGGGGGAGGAGGAAAGAAAACTGTGGGAGTTCTTGCCTCATACTCCCAAGCTGATTGCTTTCAGTGCAATTTTTACCCATTTGCAGCTGGGCTGTTAGTATTCCTGCTCTGTGACAGTGATGTCCCCATCCAGATATTCAAAATGTCAGTGTCCTTATTTAAACCTCTGGGGTTCAGTCTCTGCATTTGATTCAAGATTTTGAAATTCTTGGCATTTATCTTGATGCTTCTTGATGAATTGTAGGGCATGAAAGAAACTGCATTTCGACCGTCCCATTTTACCTTAGTTGTGGCACGCCACATTATCTGTCACAGATGGGAAAAAAGCATGTGAATGAATGTAATCCATTTATTGGTTTATGGTCACAAAGTCCTCAAGGGAGTGTTCCAAATCCAGAATGCTGGATTTGGTGTTTCAGTGAGTTAGCAAAAAGACATAGCTTCCTATTAACTATATGCCCAGCAGTGCTTAAATTTTTGGTGAAGTCATCAAACGTGCAGAGCAGTCACATATCAAAGCACTCTTATCAGACATTTTTAGAAATAATTTTTTTTTTTTTTTTTGGGCAAAAAGATTTCTGAGATCTTCAAAATACAATTGTAGAAGAGATTATCTGTATGAGGATGACCCAGTTGAAGAACATATTTTCAGAAAACATTACTATCCCGTACTATAGAATATGCAGCTCTGTGTGTTCTGTAGTATTTGTTCTGTTCTCATGTATTCTTACAATCGGTATATTTTTGTCTATTACTGACATAAAAAGCGCAAGCCTGAACCATAGGTATTTCGGTGAGAGTGAGGGTGTTGTAAATTTGCTTTTTCTGCAAGCTGCTCATAGGGTAACAGTTTTCCTGAAACAAAAAATAAAGTATAGACAGTTACAGCAAAATGGGCTCACATTGTCCTTTAAGTTTGCTTCAGTTTGATCGTGAAAATTATATTAGTAAGAGACCTAATCGGAGTGAACTAGCAGTCTTCATTCTTTCAGTTTGGCTTGTCAATTGTAAATTTTTTGATACAGACATTTTCCTAGGCAGAAAGCTGTGGAGACCATCAGGTTCATTTGCTGACGTCATGGAGTTGTATTTGGATCTCTCCAGGTCACACTGGATTCCCAACATACTCCAAGTGTAGCAGGTGTTTAGAATGGATCATAGATCCCATTTGATAAAATGTGCAAGTGAGGTATAATGTGTAACTTATTAAACTGATAGCTCAGGAGTCGATTACTCATTGGTAAGAGGGTCATACAGCAAAATAAGAACATGGTGAAGAAGAATGCTATTAAATGGATTTCTACAGGCAGACTGTGTGGTCCACAATGTTAAAATAAGAAGCAGGAAATCCTGTGTTCCACCTTTGATTCCACTATCAGCTATTTAATGGCATTGTTTATTAATATAATCCTTATTTGTACAACAGTGTCACTTAAAAGCTGTAAGTACGGGACCCCAGCTGAGTCATTTAATCTCCAGGGTTCGGTTTCCCTATCTCGTAGTAATATTTTAGAACCATGTTTTTAGGAAGACTTAGTAATGTTTGCTAACCACTTTGAAGAAATGAAACAATATATTAAGGTATAAGGATGATTGTTATTTAGAAAAAATCTTCATTATTTTTCAAAAGCAAATAATTTTGGCAAGAGGATAAAAGGTAGAAAGAAAGAGGCAGTGTATGACTGAAGACAGTATGTTCATTTTCTTCTCACTAAACAGTAAACTCTTTAAGGAACACCGTATTCTTTCATTCTTATTGTTCTATCACCCAGCCTCTTGCACTCAAGAGCAGTCATTTCATATCTGTATTTACACTTCTCAAGCCATACTCTGTGCTCGTGCTTTTCAGCACTTTATACATTTATTTAAGGATCAACTCGGAGCACTTATTCTTCTTATTAGGAAAACACATCACATTCACACATCATAGCCTGCAACTGCAAAGCTATTATAAATCATAAGATATCACTGACACTCCCCTTTCATCTTCTCAGAGATCCAATGCTCTTTTCAGGGGTTTTGCTTTCATTTAGGTTGCTTTGCTACTTTTTCCCGGGATTGTAATAAATAGTCTTTCATTTCTTGTTTCAGCCAATAGGTTTTTTTATCCTCCTGATAGTGCACAACAGCGTGCTGGTTAGTTGTTGGTGTACGTAGGTCAATCCATGCATCTTTGGCAATCAAAAGCTATTCTTCAATGACCACTCCTTTACTGATATTAAAATCATTAATCTAATCTTCTTATGCCCAAATGATTACGTCTATCAATAATATATTTACCGTACCTTTTCTTTGTATAAGTACAGTTTGGGGATGAAAAACGTGAAAGTCCATCTCAAGTCACAACATTTTTGTGCTATGAAGAACAAGATAAAATGCAAACCTTGCTTTCAGTGGTTTTAAGATGAATTCAAGTAATATAAATTAGGTAAAGGTCCAGTGAGAGGAAAAAGTAATACAACCTAATGAAAAAGACATGACACAGAAGAGACAATGTTAGGAATGGAAGGAGTCCATTCCAGTTAGGAATGTTGGGATGTCTAGAGGAGAAGGCAGTGGGAAAGTGTCATAGGCAGCCAGAAGAGGGATAAGGTTTGGGGGATGTGACTGTAGAGATGCCATCAGGACGATTAAAAAGTAACAAAAACAAAGAAGATATTATCCACTTGGAGCCCTGCTGGTAATTCTATTGCATGCTTAAAACTTCATCCACAAGTTGCTGCTTGTAGGCTCATTAAGTCAATCCACTTGTTTTTTTAATCGTCTGTGTTGCTGATGATAGGCACGTAAATATTTTGTGGCAATATTATGTGACATCTACATACCATCATTTAAAATATGATCTAGCTCTGAAGAAAAGGTGATCGATGAGACTCCACAGCTCTTTTGAAATTTCTTTTGTTACAGTTATGAAAAATAGAATTATAATTTTAAAGGAGATGCTAATTCCCCATGAACTTTAAACAAATAAGCAGCAAACAGTCTGATCTGGACAGTTCAGGTAAATTTGGCTGGTGTGAATGGGTGGCTAACATGACCCAACTGGCTACGTGGTATTTCAGTAAAATTCTTTTTATTTTCTGCTTAAAGTCACTGTTAAGTCCATCGCTTGTTCTTAGCTACCTGATTTCTCAGTGTTGTACATTAGTTAAAAAGATGCGTTCTGTGAATCTGGTCACAAGATTCATGCCTTGACTGTGCATGAAAAACATGCTGGAGATAAGCTGTTTGTTTTCTGCCTAATAACGAAAGGCCCAACTCTGGACATTTAGGTAAGCCAATCTATTTGGGATAGGGATTTAGCTTGTTTTAAAAGCCACTTTCTGAACAGATTCATTTCCTAATCTATAAAGGGGAAATGGGCTCTTTTTGGATTAGAAAACATTATCTCCTCAGGGTTTGCAGGATTGTGTCTCCACTGCATGAACCCAGTATTCACACAGGATTGTGTAATGGTAAAAGTATTTGGCTGGAACAGCCAGCTTTATGATTGACTGATGATATTCTACTGAAGAAGATCTAAGTGAAGATAACATTTTCAAAAGAAAAATATTGCTGGCACTTGACTACCTGTTCTGTACAGCATTTATTCGCACTTGTCGACTAACCAAAATAAAACCTTTAATGCTGCCAATTTGTGACCTTCTTTGCTGTAAAATATTCTGTTACTAAATCAGCACTTCTTTGCTGTCTGTGTTTGTCTTAAACCTTTTTGTGAAACAGTATCTACCTCCTTAGAGCCATTTACTGCTCTTGCTGTGTACGCAATGAGAGTTCTGTGCAAAGATCAAGGGGACATTAGGTGTAGTTACATCCAGGTGATAGTGATGCAGGGTTTACTTTAGGGTTGCTGATTTATTAGGATACATTTTGTGTGTTCTTGCTGAAGGACAACTCAGCGGTACTGGAGCCTGAACTCATTGTTCCCAACTTTAAAATGCTTTTTACGCTGAATAGTTAGGATGAGCTGGGTAAATGTTTTGAGGTTTTTTAAGGTAATGAGTTAAAGACACATGAAACTACAGTTATGTTTTACCAGCTTAATACAGCCATAAACTGTAATGCCTGATTTATCCTGATGAAATAATGAGAAGATGTTAACATTTCTCAGAATAATCTGTGATGAATAGGAAGTGTTTTTGCCTATGGCTATATTGTGCTAGGGTCTGATTATATCAGAGCTCATAAATTATAAAGTCAGAAGGGACCACTGTGATCATCTGGCTTGGCCTCTTTTATAATACAAGCCATGGGACTTCCCTGAATTAATTCCTGTTTGAACTGGAGCACAAAGTTTAGAGAAGCAGCCAATCTCAATTAAAATATTTCCAGTGATGGAGAGCCCACAGCAACCCTTAGTGAATTGTTTCAAGGAACAACTATTCTTGGCCTTACATTTTTGTGCCTTATTTTTATTTTGAATTTGCCTTGATTCAGCTTCCAGCAATTAAATCTTATTATGCTTTTGTCTGCTAGACTAACTCTCATTTATCAAAATCATATCCCTGCCATAGATACTTATGGTCTGTGATCATCTCATCTCTTAGCCTCTTCTTTCTTAAAATAACAGATTGAACTCTTTGAGTGTATTGCTATAAAACATGTTTTCAGATTCTTTAATGAGTCCCATGGCTCTTCTCCCAAGTCTGTGTGATCTATCAGCATCCTCTATGGATTGTAAACATCAGGAATGGACTCCAGTCCACCACGAGTCCCACCAATACTAAGTGTAGCAGTCACATCATCTTCCTCGCTCTTTGTAAGTGCTCCTGGCTATATACCCTTAGGATCCCTTTTGGCTGCAGTGCCCACTGAGATGTTACATTCAGCAGGTTACTGACCCTCAGCATTCAGAGGTTAAAGTCAAATTCTTGAATGTTATGAGTAATTTAGAAGTAGAAAAAAGTTCTATTAGAAGAGATTTTAACTTTCTTATGCAGAACTAAATTATAACCAGGCTGGACATAGTTGGATGTGGGTGCAGGGAAGGATTCCCCTCACTGCCTGACTCTCTCGAATGTGTCTCTGGATGAGGTTGTGTGCAACAGCTTTAGTGCTTAGTGGAGCAAAAGGGTTGACCTTCAGGTGCTCCACTCCACAACAAATTAACCGGAGAAGGGAAAAGAGAAGAGAGAAAGTGGTGTCTCCACCCAGCCGCGCACAACAGCAGACCTGTCTCCCCACCTTTCCACAGTGCATCGGAGCTGGGCAGCCCCTCTCTGGGCACCGTCGGTCCCAGGAGATTGTAAGAAGAACACGGAGAGGCACAGGGGTGTCTGGAGGCAGATTTCTCCAAATTCACACGACAATGGATGTCTGGGATCATTCAGTTTTCGAGCACGGGTAGCGAGAGAGTCAAGACAATTCAATAGCCTGGCAGTATTCCTTCAGTCTTGCGTGCTGTCTTCTCTAATGAAGTGCCTCCTCAAAGTCACTCTACGCTTCATTTTGGAGTATGAGTAAGCATCCTCACACCACTTCAGACAATGTCATCAGTAATTTGTGACTTGCACAGGCACCTATGTAAACCAGCCACTCCCCCCCGGGGAGATTAGTGGAGCCTTGTGCTAAACCTTGTTCCTGTGCACAGTCACTGTTGTTGCATGAACTATTTAGATTAAAGCTGATGTAGGTCTCGCTGCTGATACCGGCATTGTCTTTACTGTAGCAGCGTAGATGGGCCTTCAACTCATAGATATTTTTTGATATCAGCCAACAATACAGGGTAAGGATGGACAGGTTATATACAGTAAATTGCCCTCTGACTATGTCACCATAGGGAATATATTTATACTAATGTCCCATTTTCTGCATTTATTTGAGATACCAAAATTAAGTGCAAATACCATGACCAGTTTATGTGCTTAGCATTCTGTTACACACCCTTGAAGTTTTAAAATCATTAGCATCATACATATTTTAACACACTCATCTCTCTCTTTCTCTTTTCTTAACTGCGTGTGGGATCTAAGATATTTTCCTCAGGGCTTGGAGAGGTGTTGCTCCACACTGCGCCGCAGCACAGGGTCTCGGGTATACCCCGTAGGAGTTTAATGAGTGTTTATCTTCTGATAGTGCCAAAAGGCTGTCTCACACTCAGTCCTTCCGGTGGCCGAAGTTTCTCAATTTGGTACTGATCATATCTCCGTTGAGGTAGATTTTACTATCCCTCATAGCAATGCCAATGTCCCGGTGTTGCAATAACGTCTCAGAGAAACATATGCTTGCCCATCACTGTATTATGTCAACAAGAATTTACTTCTTCAATGCCCTGAGTTTCTTTCAAGATCACAGTTTGGCCTGGGGAAATCCCTGGTTACAACAAGGTCTCCTGGTTAGAGGGCAGTTAGGTTTTTGGTGGTAGCGAGTTCTCATCTTTTCATATCCACCGTTCTTCCTCATCCTCTCACCACCACTAGTGACAGCGATGCTGGGGCTGTAGATGCAGAAATTTGCAGACGACATTGTGTGCAGCATCAGGACGCTGTTCAGGCTCTTGGTACGTGTATTTATGCAGGAATGGCTGACTATATTTTCTTTGCTTTTTGCAGAGATGCAGTTTCACACTGTGTTCATGTGACTGCAACCACGCAAGTTAACACACTCCTGGGTTAAGTTACTGCCTCTCAGTTTAGAAACAGTCTTAAGTCACAATATGCTGGACGAAAACAAAGTAATATGGCCTATGTTTATGCTCAACAGTGACAGTGCTTTAACTTTGCATTTGCAAGAGATCTATGAATACTTACTGTATAAGTAACTTCTAGCTCAAAATTGTAACTTCTTGTGGTACATTTTCTCAAAAGGTCCATCCCTACTATGCTTCAAGGCCTGCTAGGGATGCTGCAGTTTTTCATAGTCTCTTTTGCAGTTTGGACCACATTTCCCCACGTCTCACATCTGCTCACCAGGTTCCTGGATATCCTTGATACAGTTTGGCCAGTTTGTTGTGCCTCCGGCTCTCCAGATACAGACTTCTCTTCCAAAATGGCTCTGCTTTATTCTTGAGAGTTTCTATTTTCAGTCATCCAGCTGCCCTTACATATACTATCTTCTGTGCCCAATTCATCTTGATAGCTCCAATATTTTTGAGAGGCAAGCAAAGTTTTTCCCTGAAATCTGGCTATCCTATCAGAAAGCTAGATACAAGCACTTGTAAATCTTTTTCTTGCAAATGTTATTTTCAGATATTTTCCAAATCTCTGACTTGAAAACAGCTGTATAAGAATTAAAAAAAAAAAAAAAAGGAAAACTATACACTTCACACATTAATTGGGCAGAAGCTCACTTTTATTTATCCCTAGTTAAAAATGGTATATAGCTGGATTTTCTATCTGTCAGAGTACTTCTTGCTTATTTTCCCTATTTCCATGCTGCAGGATTGCTCTGGCTAAAAATTAATTCTGTGTAGACAGAAGTAGTTTAATTTTGAAGTGTCCGAAGCTTTTGGTAAAAGTGATTTATGACTTTCTGCCCTTACACTTACTCCTGCAGTTTTATCGCA
>NW_015094509.1:9747330-9815388 GCF_001431845.1 Calidris pugnax
CTTAACTTTCCATATCAATGTTAGAACTCCATGTTCTGATTTTCTGAAAGCCCCCATTTATATTGCAGTGATTAATTAAAAAAAAAAAAAAAAGGAAAACTATACACTTCACACATTAATTGGGCAGAAGCTCACTTTTATTTATCCCTAGTTAAAAATGGTATATAGCTGGATTTTCTATCTGTCAGAGTACTTCTTGCTTATTTTCCCTATTTCCATGCTGCAGGATTGCTCTGGCTAAAAATTAATTCTGTGTAGACAGAAGTAGTTTAATTTTGCAGTGTCAGAAGCTTTTGTTAAAAGTTATTTATGACTTTCTGCCCTTACACACACACCTGCAGCTGTATCGCAAGAGAACTCTTCCCAGTGCCTGTTTTTATCCTGTTGGTAACAATGATCTTGGTACAAAAGCAATAGGTTATTTCTGTTTTCAATGCAATGCCTCAATTCTGTTTCAATAGGAAAGCATATAATATGATGCTATTGGTTATAGTTATTACATTTAAAGGTGTGAAGTATGTTTCCTGATAGATATGATGGCAGCATCATGTTGAAGTTGCTTTCTTACTATAGCATCTTCCTCCAGTAGCTGCACCAAGGTTTTCCCACACGTTCAAGAGTCTTGGAAGAAATATCAGTAGATATTTCTCATAATAAAATAAGAGAAAGCAGAGAAAATAGTGTGGAAAAGAATAAACATGGCTAATACAAATATATGTAAATAAGACGATGATAATATAAAATGAGAATGTAATGGAAAAAGGCAGACAGCAGATAGTTTTCCTGCCTTCTTCTGCATCTCCTCCTCCTGCCCACCACCGCTGCCTGGGAGTCAGATACTTGTTAGCATTGTCTCCACCTTGAGCCCAGCAGTGATCCCTGGCCTTGTAGTGAGCCACGTCAGCAAGCTGGCATGGCACAGCTCACTGCTGTGCAAATGAGCTAGACAGGGTCTGGCAGCAGGATGGCGTAAGGCAGAACTCGTTCGTTCAGGCACATTTCTACTGCTTATCAACCCACGCCGGCTCAGGCAGAAGTTTCTTCATCAGCAGTGTAGACATGTCCTAGGCTCCTGCACATTATTTAACACATGAGACTAAAGATGTTACAGGACGTTCTGTGAGTGCAAACATCAGGGACATGGTGTGTACCAGCTTGTTCACACACATAATACAGGAGGAAGGTGCTACTACGCAGGTTTTCAACCAAAGCGGTATCAAGCCCTTGATGAAACCCACTGAGCGAGCTTCTGTTCTGTGGCATCACTGGCATACAGGTGAAACAGCCTGGAAGCTGCTTACCATGAGAGAAATTAGGTGACTGTAAAAAAGATGTGGCATCATTTTATGCAAATAATAACTAGATGTTTAGCAGGTGGCTGGTATTTCATTCTGAAATGAAACAAACATGTAATTGATGGTTTAGTCCAATTGCTACCAAAGACTGGCCATAGTTGGCTGTAAGACAAGCACTGGGTCTCGGAGTTGCTGTCAAAGTCCATCCTACTACTTACTTCTACTTTATTTCAAGACAGAAAACTCTCTGAGGTTCCTGGGGCACAAGTAAGATGCAAATCTTTCAACATTGCTTACTGATGGGCATCGACATCTCCCCTGGCTGGCATGATGACCTAAATTTACCTCTAAACTGGTTACCCTGGAAACATTTTGGAGCTTCTGAAATTAAGCAAGCAACATATCTGCATAGGAACCCCATATTAAGGTGGCCTCTCACTACACATCACTTTCCTCCTTAGCTCCATTTTAAGTCCATTTCCAACAGAAAGAAACTTAGGAGCCCTATGCAGAAGAGAGCTACCTTGTGTTTTAACTAAACCCCCAGTTTCGGTCTGAGGAACCAAGCTTGGCATATCAAACACCCACACACCAGGATGTCTAAATGTGGTCTGAAGAGCTTAATAACTTTTTTTTTTGGTAAAAAATTCCCAGTGAAGCCAAGGAGCAAGGGTAGATTGGTATCAGGTTGAGCGAAGAGCCTGAGAAGAGCTTGAGGGCTGAAGGCAGCATGTGTGGATTGGATCCCACAGTTTTGTTGTGTGATGGAAGCACTGAACAGAGAAAGCACAGGGCAGCAGACAGGTTTGATAAACTTCAGTCAAGACCTTGCTTTTAATGCATGAGTGATCATCAGTGGAAAGTCTCATGGGAGCTGAGCAAAGGGAACATTGCAGAAGCCAAGAGTCACAATTTTGAAGGACTGTTGGCAAAGTACACTTTGAAACACTTAGTCTGTATCTTCACTGGGTAGTTGGTGTGTGCTGCATGCTGAGGCTCTGGCTCCCTGGTCACATAAAACTAAGAGCCCAGCCAGACTGAGAACCATGACCTCTGCAAGTGGTTGTCTTGCCTTCCCACATAATGTAGGTTGGAGATGTGGCTGCAATGTCCAGCGCTCTGCTGACCTTCAGTACATTAGGCAGACTGCAAAAAACTGTTCCAGTGCAAAGGCTGGAAGTCATATCTCTGCGTTGTCCTTAGCTGGGTGGGCAAGAGGAGGGGAGATTAACTGGAGAAAAGTTGTAAAATATTTTTCCCCAAGTCCTGATAAAATCTGACTCTTTGAGGAACGTGTGAGCCTTTCTGTGCCACTTTGCCAGCCTTGAGAGGGGTTGGTAGCTTTGTACCACACACACCCCAGTCATTAGTCACATAAGAATCAATAGTTACGGTTGCCCTTCCTTGCACTGCTTTGGGAAACCTTGCTTCTGTTATGAAACTGCTCATATCTTAACTTTTAGTTTCTTCTGACATGTCTGAGGGCAAGCATAAAAGTCTAAAAACAAGTGTGACAAAAGCATGCTATAAATAATGTCCTCCAAAAAGTCAAATTAGCTTTTCCTAAGACCAAGTAAGGATAGTGGTTCAGGCCAGTTGCTCAGAAAGCTGCCACCAAAATCCTACTTTTCAAAACAAAGATGTCCCTTGATCCTTTCAGGAATAAAAACCTAAAAACCCTTCTCCTGAAAAAACCAAAGTGGAGGAGCAAATCTTCTCCCCCACAGATCTCACTCAACTACTTGCAGTCTAGCTGATTCCTTATCACTCAAAACCTGAACCTCTTTATTTTGAAGTCATCTGAGGATGCTTGAATTGGGAAAGGAGAAAACACATGAGAAGGAGGTTCTGTGTGTATGTGGAAAAGCGATCTAGAAGAAAGTGGGGTACATGTGCTGAAGAGAGGTTGAACATGTGTTTCAGTAGGAGGTTGTATTACAATTCCCACATAAGTTGGGTCTGGCATAGAGCCTGCAAGCAGGCTTTGAATAGATTTGTGGAGCCTGCATGTACAAACACATATTGGGGAAATTTTCATGTATCCACATATTTGTTTTAGTTTTGAAGTGCTGGTGCAATATGTGTGCACAGGAGAGAACGAGAGCGCATGCGAGTGAAGGCAGAGAGAGAGCCAGTTTCTGTAGCTATGCCAGCAGAGCATAAATATATAATTTGTAGCGTGGGAAGAAGCTAGCACAGAAGACCTCTACGGTGATGAAAGTATGATGAAACATCTGGGTTAAAAGATGAATGCAAAAAGAGTGCACGAAGAGTCAGAGTGAGGAACACAGGAAGGAGAAAGAGCGATAGAAGGAATCCAGAGAGACAGGGAGGGACAGCACGCAAAGGGCAGGGGAGAAAAGCAGGGGCACTGACTGGTGCACGTTGTAAGAGGAAACATCTCAAAAGAGAAAAACATAAGAAAGTTAAAAGGGAAGAAATAGTGTGAAGTCACTGAAGAAATACAAAGAACATAGAGCCAATTTTTAAAATTGGTTTTGGTTAAGTCGGATTTTTCTAGGGTAAGGACTTTCTCTTTGGGGGTTAATGCTCTTTTGGTGTAAAATGCATCGCAGAGTCAGAAAAGTGCTTGCAGTCAGTCCCAGTTTCTTGCTACCTCTCATGATTTTATCTTTTTTTTTTTAATTTGGACAAAATACTTCTTCACTGCCTTGACAAGCCCCCTCAAAAAGCAGCTTTTTCTACCTGCATCAATGCGTCACTGTTACTGGCTAGTGTTCAAACTGTCTCATTTACTTACCAAAAAAGAGTCCCGTTTTTTAGAAGTTTCACAAATTTTGCCATTTAAAAGGAAATTCTCTGCCATTCCTCATGCAGTTAAATCTTGTAACATGCATTGCAGGGACACATGATAAGAGAAGCTTCTGTCCTGGGCTTGTCTGAGATATTTCCATACAGTACAGGGGGGATATAAGCAAGTACAGGTGGGATATAAACATAAAAGGTAGAGTGAGGAGGAGCACCAGCTAGAAATGGGGAGAGCCAGGGAGAAGAAGGATGCAGAGGTGAGTAAAGCAAAGCCAGGGCAGTTAGGAGAGAGGCTAGAAAAAGTGGAACAAAAGAAAAGCAGAATATAGAAAGAGAAGAACTTGCTAGGTAGTGGAAATGAAGTAACATGGAAACTGAAAATAGAGTAAAACCCAGAATTTAAAAGGAGAAAATTAGTAGGGAAATGGAAATGTACAAGAAATCTAGAACAGTGGAAGAAATTAAAGGAAAGTGTAAGGCAAGGTAGAGAAGAGTAGAAACAATAAAATAAGTAGACAAAAAGCAGAATAATAAGCCAGTAAGCAATTTTTAAAAGAGTAAAAATTGACTGAAGTCTGTGTCCATTTATTTATAGGTATTGCTAGGGAAGAGGCGCACTGTATTTTTATGTAAAACCTGGGAGGTTGGAAACAAATGTTTAGACAGGCACTCCTGCTGGAAGACAGTTTTTTTGTTTTCCTTAGGCCTTTTATTAACACACAGTTAGATCTCTGTAGCTAATTACACTGCTGCATTACTGATCATGTTAGGTAGAGTATATTGACATTGAGAGAGGGTGGACAGGAGGCACAATAAGTTCAGTGATGTGTGTATAAACATTTCTAGCTACACCCTCACAGGAAAAAGTTCCAACTCTCTCCATGCAGAAAACAAGTCAAGACCTTTGAGAAAGTAAGCAATAGAGACAGGTCTAAACCACAAGATTTTTAATCCTGCAACAAGATAGAAAGGGATGCTATGGAAATTAGAAACTGGGCTCAGTTTCTCCAACACAACTTCTATGTATACAACCCCCTCATTTATTTTACTGCAGTGGGTCAGATCTTTGGGCTTTTCTAGGATTAATTTCTAGCCAGAACCACGTCTAGTTATTCTATATACTTTTGACCCCAGTTTTGCAGCATTATCTGCATTAGTAAGCACTTAATCATGTGCATACGGCCACTGACTTTGCTTGTGGGTGTAAGTGCTCACCATTGTTAATAAGGCCTTCTAAATGTTTTAATTCACAGGATAAATTGTTCCTTTAGTGTGAAATCGTACTTTACATTGCTTAAACACAAGCAGCTGGATGGACTATTTATGCGTTTTAAGGAGGACAACAAAACTGCCCTTTTGTTTTACATTTTCTTGTACTTAGATTGTGCCCTCATTCCTTGTATTTCCTATTTACAGTATTTCATGTAGATAGTTTAAAATGCTTATAAGAGTGAGGCAGGGAATAGTTTAACCTCTGACAAGGGCAGCATTTTTAAATTCAACTGTAAGCAGTTAGTTAAGAAAAATCTGTTTCCACTTTCCTGATGGGATGCCTTTTAACAAAATGCAGGTTAACTACATACAGCAAAGGCATGATTTTGGCCTTGCCAGAAAAGGCCAAATCCTGCAGATCGCTATTCACATGAGCCGTCCTTCAAATTGTGAGTCTTTTTCAAGTAGAAAGAAATACTCATGCGATTTTAGGATTTGCAGAATTTGGCCTCCAGCTAACCACTTGGCAAAACTTGTGCCTCCACAATATTTGTAGTCTCAAGTAAAACCTCCTAAGTGGTTTTTGATTCCTTTTCAGTATTATACTCCTCCAGAAAAAAAAGACTGCCAGGTAATGAACTTTCTTGGGATTCAGAATGTTTGCGAAAATGATAACAAAACAAGTCCCTGAAAGCTGAGTCATGGAATTTAGAAAAACAAAATTTTACAATGGTGTAACCTAGGGACTAATGACTTCATCTTACTTCCTCTATGGATTTACATGAATGTAAACAAGAAAAAGAATTTGGCTTGGAAAAGCTGATTGAAAATTAAAGGATAGTCTAGTCATTTTTAATGGGCCAAATTCTGTAGCCTTACTAGTGCAAAACTCCCAATGTTGTCATTTGATATCGAAGGAGTGTTGCCTGACTCGGGGCTGTAGTTCTGTAAGAGGAGATGCGCATCCACTAGAGTTAGTCTTTTTATTCCCTTCTGTAAATATTTTCAGAAATCAAGCATAGGTTTTCTTTTCCTCTGTTGAAAGCAGAGAGGGGTTCCCCTTTTTCATCCTATTTGATAAGAAGTGCTGCACCGCACCCCTGTCTCTTCTTGCCTGCTGCAATGAGGATGACTCCTCCTGCTTCATCCTGCGTTGCTCAGCAGATATCTGAGGACCCTACATGTGCTAATCTCTCCAGCCGTCCTCCTGCAGCCAGTGTTGTCACTTCATATGGCTTCATTGCATTATAAGCCAGCACAGAATCGAACCATATTCAGTAATCCTATTGGGAAGGAGAAGATAAAATCCACAGAGCAGGCGTTCCTCAAGCAAGGTTCACAGTGGAAAAAAAACAAAACAGGGCTTCTGTAGCTTCGCTGCAGAAATACAACTGTTCACAACTCCAAGGCATCTCTATCCAATTATCCAAAAAGATTTGGCAAATATCCAAGAGGAATGATATGGTTGTCTACTTTTGTGGGAAGAAACAAACTGGATAAAGTTAATTTCTTTCACTGACAGACATCTGTGATTTTTTTACTGGGTTTGCCAATGAAACTATTTCCAAAATGCTGGGGGTAACAATATAGTCCTGAAGAATCAGCATCTGAATGTTAAATATTATTTTATTCTCACTATATTTTCGCTGTCTTCTAAAATCAGGCTACTGATTTTGCGTGAGTGAAATTATACAACCTACTAAAGAACATTTTATGATCTAAGAATTGTCTAAAATGATGCCAAAATAGCTGCTCCATGTTTCATAATGCCATAATTTTGCATTCTGCTATCTCTAGAGCTTGCCTTCTTCTGCACTGTTCCCCACATTGAATCTATCCCAGATACAACACTAAATACCACTTTATTGGAGCCCTGTGCTTCTTCAGCCTCCGACGAGGAAAGGAAACCTTTGGCTGGCAATTTGTATTTTTGGTTATTTGGTTCTTAATGTATTTCAGGCTGCTTCACAACAGAGGCCTAGATGGCACACATAGAGCATGGCATAGAGCAGAAGGCAGGTGAGACAGTTCGTGATAAATGAAATTTATCTCATGAATATCAGCACCTCATTTGTGTACGTGTGTGTTTTCCCCATTGCTGAGTTAATTATTCTTGGTAATAATACTGAGTCAGACACCTGAATGTATCATTGCAGACAAACCCATGTTATTTATGCATTTTCACTAAACTAATCCTTGCCACAGGCAAGATTTTAACTTTGTAAGGGGTTGTAAGCTGCTCATGCATGGCGTTTCTCTTCCCAAGGAACAGATTGTGAGCAAACTTAGACTTGTAGTCCTGGCTCATGCCTTGTTCTCCCTCTCCTGTGGGGAGGAATAAGAGACAGAGCCACAACCGTTTCAAAATCACTGAAGATTCTTTCATACAGATGAAGTTTTACGTGAAGATCATTTAAGAAAAGCAAAGCTGAGCGAGGAACACATCTTAAAGTGGCTGTAATTTATTAGTGACAGGCAGAAGGCAAAATACCAGCTCTGGTTCACCACAGAGATCATCTCAGCCCTCACGCAGCTGCCCAGGAGAGTGGAGCCCAGTTTGCTCCAACGGAGCAGCGCGCATCTTGTCTCCGCTGGCACTTCCCTTTGAAGGACCTCACCGCCCACAACCCCGTAGCTCTCTCTGGTTTTCCTCTCCCTGCAGCAGCGGGGAGCCCAGCCTGGTGATGCTGGGGGCCGGGGGTGCAGCTCTGTGGGCAGGCAGAGCCAGCCACCCACCGCTGGGACGCAGCCCTGCCCCAGCCCTGGGTGCCGGCGGCTCAAAGCGGAGCTACGGGCAGCAGAATTGCTACGTGAAGGCACACACACTCTTCTTCCTCAACAGACCTGTTCCCCGGAATCAGAGCGGCTTACTTTTCCCACCAAAAGCCTGTTTTTACTCTTGTTAGCGCTGCAGAGGCTCTGGGAGGGGGAGCTGGCTTCTCTTCTGTTTTGCACATCATCAACAACATTGTCAGCTAATTTCCTATTGCAGAATCTTTATTACCAGCAATGACCTAGGAGGCAGAATGAGTATTTTTTTTTTACTTTCAAATCTCAGGTGGAAGCTGCAGGTTGGCAGCTGGAAAAAACAGATTTTTGACCTGTAAACTCAGCAAATACAATATGGAAGTTATTGAAAATGAAAAATAAGGATCTTAGTTTTGTCTCTGTTAAAGAATATCTGAATTACAAACACATAAAAAAAAAAGTCTGTTTGTTTTACAGTTTTTTGTAGGTTTTTTCTGTTGTTTGGCTTTTTTTGTTTGGTTGGTTTTGGGGTTTTTTTGTGTCTTTTTTTTGTCAGCTGTTCTTTAAGGCTCCGTTAAATCCCTTGGTTTCAAACTCGTGTCGAAACACATAGTTTTGCTAACCCTAAAACTGGCATCCTACAGCCATCAAAAATAACTAACACCGGCTTAAAAATCTTAAGTTCCAGAAAAAATAAGGTGGAATTTTTAAACTTCTAACCTTTTATCAAATTTGTGTTTGTATTTTCAGATGTTACAAATGTGAGGGGTAGAAAAACACTTAAAGAAAAAGAAGCTTAAAGCGGTCATGGGTTCATTCACATCCAAGAATGGCAGTTATAAAGGAAGAAGCAAATATTGAAACTCAAGATAAAATCTTGAGACTTTTCAAAACCGAGCACCACCATCCCCCCAGACCAAAAGCAGCTCTTATTCTGGAGTTCAGACTGTAAATCTCCACTAAGAAGGCAGAACAAAAATATAGCAGAAGAGCATAATTTCTTAAAAAAGAAAATAACTTTAAAATACGCTGAAAGTAAAGCCACTTAAAGCTCAGCAGCCAGAATAAAAAAAAAACCTGAAGCACTGCAAGACTCGCAAGTGCAAATTAAGATATACTTCTCCTTGCCATTCCTAAAGTGAAGCAATTTTGTCTTCATTCCTCTTTGCCCAGTGAATACCCTTTTTGAGGTGAAGACAGTTAAAAGCGACTATCTCCTTATGGTTCGTGGAGGTCAACGGGAGTTTTAAATGTGAAAGGACTGCAGCACTTAGTCCTTGTCTAGTTAGTCATTATAGCAAGACCTGTTGACCCTGCAGCTCCTTACCCTACGCTGATATTTTTGGAAGTCCACGAAACAGTTTAAATTATTCTGAGATTAAGAAAATCATAAAGAAGAAAAACATGTAACTGGAAAGCATCAGTCCTAGTGGAGAGCGGTGAGAAATCAACTTACACAGGGAAAGTTTTCAACTATGCTGTCAAAAAAAAAAAAAAGGTGGGGGGGAGATATTTGCACAGTTTGTACCCTACAGACCCAAAACCTGTCTCAGGCAATGGTCCAGTGGCAGGAAATGTAGTGTAATTAGAATTTGGAAGGAGGAATAAACAGGCGTTGACTTCAATTTCTATTCGAAAGCTCATTGTAGCTCTAATTCTACAGAAACTACAGCCACTTGACATAATAAACAGCCTACAGGTGGAGAACGTAGTACAACTTCAAAAAGAACAAGGAAAGTGGAGATTGTATGAATGACCCCTCTACCCCTACAAAAAGAAGCACTAAAAATAAGTCATTGGTGTAATGTGGAGGTAGGTGTTCACTCAAAGAAAACATGAAAAATTTATAGATCTACAGGGTATAAGGTTTTCCTTACTATAACACTTCTCCAAGGTGTAAAATACGTTTTAAAGAACTACTTATCCTATTGTTCAAAAATTAGCTACTTTTGCCGATACAGAAGCTCATGACACACAATTTTATCAAAGGTTTGGCTGAAATCCAAATAAATTGTTCTGTGTGAACTTCTGTATTTTTATCAGCTTTGTAAAACTCTAAAAAGATAAAGTCAAGATAGAAGACTAATCAAACAGAGAGAGCTTTTTTTTTTGCCCTCCCTAAAGGCAGTGAACTAACACCAAGTTAGTAAAACTAACATGGGTGGAAGCAGTTCGCATGAAATTATTGTCAGCAACTTTGCTCGAAACACAAAGTAAAACTTTTCTGAGGTCAGAAGTGTCTGTTATGATTCTGAGAATTATTTTATCCCTTTACTATCCCATTTGCTCCACTTACTTTTGGCTGGGGCCCGAATGTACAGAATGGCTGACTTTCTCATGTGCTGAGTGTCACCTTAAGCCGAAACAGCCATAATCTTTTTTGACAGGTGTTCCCTTGAGTTTTCCTGCCCGGATCTTCATATTCATAATAACCTGAGAATTTGGGAAAATTTTAGAGTGCTGTGTGTTCTTCCTGAAACTTCTCATAATCCCTGCGGGGAAAACAAAATTAACATACTGTGTTCATTTTATTGCAGTATACACAACTTTCCTGAAAAAGGTGAATAGAAAAAGCAACAAAATAGTCTGTATTTGAAAAGCTTTGGGTATGTGATGTCTTTATTGCATACTGTAACTTGATGAGAAATTATCTGTCTCTCCTGAGACAGCGGACAGTTTGTTTGCAGTTGTTTCCCCCAAGAACAGAATTACTTTTATTTCTTGGTTTTCATCTTGAAATTCAACGTAAAGACTGAGAGAAAAGTGGAATGGTTTTGTCTACATACTTGCATAAATATAAAATTATATATAAACCCATATATATATATATATATAAAGTAAAAAAACATAATCTATAACCCTAGATGATGTTATTATTTGGTACTTTCATCTGCTTGCATATACATTTTGTTGGAGAGAAAATAAGAAGCCCTGCACTAACAGATGTTGCAGAGCTGCATCGTGGTGTCCACAGCGCCCTTCTCCAGAAGCAGTTGAATACACAGAAATTCCAGGCTTGATCCCTTGTAATCACAACCCGTGTTATCATTGGTTTGCAAATCATCAACGTGCATAATCTTAGTTTTAATCAAACATCCAGCTATAGACTTCACTAACAAAACAACTCAAATTTTGAGTCAAAAATTGACAGTTCAAGTGCCAGTGCAAACCTGCATTTTCTGTGACAACTGCCGACTTCCACAAGTGCAGGAAGGGAAACTCCAAAAGGTGGTAGAAAAGCCCCTTCCTTGGTATCCCTATCGAGCGAGCCCATTTTGTCCTGTGCAATAACGCATTGTATGGTATTTTCTACCTTGTTTGGTATTTAGAGTTGGAATTTATTGCCAGGCTTCCTGGCAGCAAGCTGTGCAGGTTGCAGGCGGAGGCTGATGGAGGTGAGTGAATTAATGTGGTGGTTGTTTGGAATGTCGTCCAGCTGCCAGGGAGAATTATGTTTGTTTGCCTTTGGCACAAGTGTGAAAGGAACAGCCGTAGATTTCAGAAGTGTGAGTCTACATTTTTATATCTCACACTAATGAATACATTTTTTTGTATCCTATACATTTGGGGAAATAGTAGAATTTATTTGTAGATTTTATTTACCACTTGTGTGGCAGAGAGATAATGTTTCCTTAGAGACCGAATTTGTTCTTTAGAAAAAAAAAAGAAAAAAAGAAAAGAAAAAAAAAAGAAAGAAAGAAAAGACCTGACTAATCCAAAACGGTATCAGCGAAAGTTACCCTAATTTCACTATTTTTGCAACTATATCTAAAGTCAGATCAAAGGATGGGGAATTTCAGCAAGGCTTGAAAAGTTCTTCATGTAGCATTTTTTTGGGGGGGGGATGGCACCGAAAGACATAATTTTGTATTTGTTTTCTGCTGGAATTTTATTTCTTTCAGTTGGATCTTTCCTTTACCTATAACCTGTCAGTTATCCTTACCCCAACCTCCTGTGCTATCAAGGGAGGGATGATAATGCTATTTGTAATGTGCTCTGATGTGAAAAGTGCTATAGAAGATTGAATTGTTGTTGCTGATAGGACTAGAAATTTCCCCAACTAGATCTGTCAATAGCTGACACTAAAACAACAAGGTACAAAGTGCATTTGAAGACTGTCAGACACCATTGCTTTTTTGTTTTCTCTAGCAAACTGTTCCTCAGATAGCTGACTTGACCTAGAGTTGTTTAAAAAGATCAAGGGCTCAGTGGCTCAGAAAGAAAAAAAAAAGATGGAAAAGAATAATATTAGTTACTCTATACTATGTAAAGCCTAATGGTCTCTTGTCCCATTACAGTATGTAAATAAAACTGTCACTTATATCTCTTCTGTTGGTCTTAATAATATTGAAAGGAAAAAAGCTTTCTTGTTTTGGTTCAGTAATGAACCAAAGATAATAATTTGCAAGATTATTTTTTAATAATTATGTGAAATAATTATTTGCAAAAAGTCGTATCTTAGCAGAGATTTTAAAACAGAAAATAATGAATACTTACACCGAGCTTCTTAGCTTCTATGTGCAGACATGTAACTTATCAGGAAAATTGCAAATGAAAACAAGCTTTGCAATTTAATTTTAATGATTCTGAAGTTATTGTTTATATGTTAATTAATTGCTGTTGACTGAAATATACTATAGCATAATTAATTAATGAGAATGAGAATAAGAAACTATTTGAGGACAAGCAAATATATTAAGCTTTAATGAGAAAATAATTTGTTGAATTAATAATCCTCAAATCCTTGTTTCATTGTAACCATTACAAAAAATATGTTTGCAACCATGATCAGAGCCTGGTCCCTTCAAGGAAGGAAAGATGTATTAAGCGGCATGACCCAAAGGAGAAAGAAAAATAGATGTGAGTGTCCAAGCAGAACTATTTTCTGGTAGGATGAAGACAGGAGATAGCACTTTGGTTATGGGATAAGGGGTAAAGAGGCAGGGACGAGAACAAAAAAGAGGAAAGCAAAAGAAGGAAAATGGGGTGGCAGCTAAAGGAAACAAGAGTAATAAGAACAATAGAAACTAAGGAGTGGAGGATAAAAAATGTGACAGAGAAGAAGTAAAAATAAGGGTTAGTGGGGACAGAGAAAGAGCTTCAGAAGCCACAGGGGGTGGAAAATAAGAGAAACCTACATAAAATAAGGGCAGGGGGGAAAAGCTAAAAAGGGAGGAAAAGAAACCTCCCCACATGAGTGCTGAATTGAAGGGAGAAGGGTAAGTCTCTCTTGGAGCAATCAGTGCTTCCAAGTTACCCACACGCAACCCCTCTGAGGCACCCGAGGGCCATGGCTGTGCAGCCTTGATGCCAAGATAACTACTTGGAGCTGTGGTCCAGTGTCAAAGGAAGCAGGAAAAAATGGCAGAAAGAGTGCTGTGGCAGCAAAACCTCACCTCTGCCTGGGCAGAGCGCTCCTGCCAACAGAGCCAGCTGCAGCCAGCTGTGGCTGGAGTCACTTGGTACTTGCTCTGTGAGCAGGGTGAGCCCGAGAACAGCAGGGGTGTCACAGGCAGCCAGACCTCTGCAGCTTCCCATCTTCTTCGTGTGCTGGTGCCTAAGGAGGTGAGGGTAGGAGGGCAGCCGGAGAACAGAGCAGCAGGAGAAATAAGGAAAAGCAAAACCTACTGTAAAAGAGGGCAAAAGAGGGAAGAGAGTACAAAAGAAAATTAATTAATGGTCATGGCCTCTTTACAGGAAGAAATTGCTCGTACCACGCACACAAGTGATCCCTACGTGAGCTGTGAGCAGGAGAGGCACAGCAAGGAGCTGGAGCTGAGGGATGTACATGAAAGCCCAGGAGTGACACAGGTTTCTGTTGCAAATCCAGCCATTCTTAAACGCGGAAACGCTTCTACGAGGGTGGTTCAATGGCGTATGTTAGTATCAGTTCCCTTCTGATCAGCTTTGACCTTTTCCAGAAGGTAAGCCCGGATTTACCGTCTTTATTTATTTTGCCAACATGGCTGTGTTCGTCAGCAGAATAATTAGTTGAGTCAGTAGAGCTCTGGGAATAGAATTCCAGTTGACATGCGCTCCCTCTTCTGGTTGGCATTTGCCTCTACACATCAACACCAAAATAAAGACAAATTTAATTCCCCTAGCTTTTTAAAAGAAAGAGTCTTAAAGCATTCTGCTTGTTCTGTTTTTGTATGGCTGTGAGACCACTGCTGCTCATACCACCCTTGGTGGAGCAATAGCACATGAAGATTGACACCTTAAGTCTTTCAAACATGAGGTTTTACAGTCCATGAAGTCTTTTAATGGATTTTTTTTTTTTAAATGGTATTTCCATCATGTTAGTGATTTGAGTGTGCAGTAGTGTCACTGTTTTCTTCCCCACAAGGACAGGCGGCTCGTGCTCCCTGACACGGCCATTCCCAGCTGAGCTCTGGTAGACAGGGCAACCACAGATACTCATCCGGATTTTGGGGAGATCTGATACATGATCAGCTTGGCATTATTGCAGGTGGTCTTGCAGGTTCACTTTATCTGAAGCCATAGACAGTGAGGAAATGCAATGCTAAAAATATATCCTTGGTGAAACGGCTCAGCCTGAGCATTTCTGTGAAAAGAATTCGTTCTTCACTTTGGCTGTGGCCCGTTACGGCATAACCACGTGGGCAAGGACCCACACGTGGTAACACAGCAGATCCCTTCAGAGAGCCGAAAAAGGCTGCAGTCAGAGCTATGGCTGTTTGGGCTGGGTGTCCTCTGGTGTGACCAGCAGCCAGCCAGATATCTAGCAGCATGCCTTGCAGTTTGAGTTAATGAACTAAACTCAATAGCAATCAACTCCTGAATTCTAATCCTGTCTCTAACACCAAGTCCTGGTCTAAATCTAGTTATGATCTTCCTGATTTGCTTCCACATCTACAAAGTGGGAATAATCCATACTTATAATACTTACCAGACACGCCGAAGCAGATCTTCAGCATTTACACTTCATATCATCTGTTAAGCTGCCTCTGCTTGACTAGGTCAGGCCTCTTTGGTGCTACCACATAAATGTTAAAACTTGCCATCATCTGATCTTTGAAACAGGCAGCTCCAATTCACTGCCTTTTTTTTTTTTTTTTTTTTTTTTTTTTTGAAAATTACCCTTTTAAATAAAAAAAAAAAAAAAAAAAAAAAAAAAGTTCTAGGAAAAATATTAAACCCGCTGGGTGTCCTCTGGTGTGACCAGCAGCCAGCCAGATATCTAGCAGCATGCCTTGCAGTTTGAGTTAATGAACTAAACTCAATAGCAATCAACTCCTGAATTCTAATCCTGTCTCTAACACCAAGTCCTGGTCTAAATCTAGTTATGATCTTCCTGATTTGCTTCCACATCTACAAAGTGGGAATAATCCATACTTATAATACTTACCAGACACGCCGAAGCAGATCTTCAGCATTTACACTTCATATCATCTGTTAAGCTGCCTCTGCTTGACTAGGTCAGGCCTCTTTGGTGCTACCACATAAATGTTAAAACTTGCCATCATCTGATCTTTGAAACAGGCAGCTCCAATTCACTGCCTTATTCTCTGCCTTTTTTTTTTTTTTTTTTTTGCTTTTTTGGAAAATTACCCTTTGAAATACTGTTTTAATAAAAAGGAACAGAGGAAAAGTCTACTTGGCCAATTCTTATGTTAAGATCTAGGACAGATTGCTGGATGGTATTTTACATTCAGACTGAAATTATTACTTTGGCCCTTAGGCAAAATGTACCAGAAACTTGTCTTGGGTCATGCTAGCAGCGAATGATGAAGAAAGCAAACATTTTTTATTTTAAATAGAGTCTGTGAGTTTTTTCAAACATAGAGATTAAATTTAGACAATTGTCTTGGAAACAATCTCAGAGAAAATTTGGATTTTGTTTCTGTTCATCAATTTTCTAACTGTTAAAATTTTAAATAAGCAGTATCGGTCAATTGTCATTTCCTGTTCTAGAAAGTTTTCTTCACTGGTTTTAACTGTTTCCTATCATTATCACAATTCAGTGCTTGCAAATAGTAAAACAGCTGAACAAAACAGGCATGCCCTACTATTTCCAAGTCTTTTTCAACCCACAGGCAAAACTATATTCCAGTTGTCCATAAGAATTTCACTCAAGGTTGCTGAGGTTTCTTTGGGGTTTTTATTGCACAAAATAAACATTCAAATATATACTAAGTTAAACTAAATTATGAGTTAATGTTTGCTAGAGGTTATATCTAGCCTGAAGAAGTTCATTTTTATAGTGTAATTCACATGGAAATGTAACTTGTGTGAGAATTGCCTTACTATCATTATCTACAACATCACTGCACAACAAGTCAGCAGAAAGACATGACATTATTTTTAGGACATAAAATGCTCAACGTACGCTTAAAAAAAACTGCTGATATTGCTGTTGCAGTGATACAGATATGGCTCAAATGCATATGTATCTCAAAGTCCTTTTATAAACACTGTATTCTTTTTAAGGAACTTACCAAATAACGTTAACTTTCATTTGAGAGGAATCAAAGCAGAGCTGATGGGGTTCATAATCATTGAGCATTTCTTTTCTAACCAAATGCCATTCATCAAATGGAAAATTTGCTCCCTTGGATACCTGATTCCTTATAAACCCAGAGAAAAGCTGACACTTTCGAGATGCACATCTTGGACGAACATTTTGCAGCCATAACTCACAAAAAATTCCAGCGACAGGACTTTCTGTGGCACGTTATAAAAAATTGAGATTGAAAACTGTCGCACCCAGCCCTTTTGCTGACACCGTTGGTCCCCAAACTCTGCTTCACAAGTGAGGAGATTGTGGCTGCTCAGGGAATACCACTGGGCACAGGTTTAGAGAGTCCTGTGAGGTAGCAGGGTACAGCACCATGGCCTGTCACCTGCCTTGTGATAAAATACACCACCAAGGTCCCCTGAACACACAATATACCTCATGGCCAGACGATGCTCCACAAGCAAAAAGCTTAGCAAACGGTGCTGGCTGTCCTGCTGAGGGAGGATTGGAGCTGCCCACCTCAACATCAGAATGGAATTTTGGCCAAAATGAGGAGGAAAGGCTTCACTTACTTATGGACACCAAATAATACGGTAGTGAGGAAATTTACCTTGCTCTGGGCACATCCAGGTTTAAATCACTGCTGTCAGATTTGACGCAGTGTCTGAACCGGGGATTCACCACAACAGGTAACTACTTAGCTCCAGCGATGTGTCTGTCTCCTCCTTGGACTGTCTTGCTTTCAAAACAGGCTGAAAAGTCTTCATTTCACCCTGCATCAGAATGAAACCAAATGCCAAAACCTCAGAATTTTTCACGAAACAGAATCCTTGTTTCCTGGCCAGCCCTATTATTGAACCTTAATATGATACAACATGTGTCCATATTTGCACACATGGTCCACAGCCCTTACACATGTGTAAATCCTACTGAAGTCATGTATAAAGGATCAGGCTCTAAGGCTGTTATAGAAAAAGTTCATGTTTCACTGACTTTTTGGTATTCTTTGAAGATATTACATTAAGAGTAAATATAGAGAAGTACATGTTATATGCAAGATTTTCAGAGAACATTTAACTTCCACACCAGAAGGTCACATCTAAGGCAATATGGTCTTGGAACAAGTTCAAAGTTGTCACACTTGATAAAAATAGCTTAAAGGGCACATAACTGTGCTGGAATACGGGAAAACAGTGGAACATGAGAGGGAGAATGATTGAAGGCCCCATTACTAATTACGTACATACTTTGCTGCTATTGAAAGCTAGGTTTCCAAGCATGTACATGGTAGTTAAGTTAAATAGAAGTGCAAGCAATTAAAAGAATACAAATGCTTTTGTGTTGCCATATCTAAGGAAACAACATTTTATAAATACAATTTTGTAAAATAATGGAAAATATTTTGCCAATAAACAAATACAGGATAAATCATCTTTGTTCCTAGTTTCAAAATTATGTTTATACATATATATTTTTGCATTGGTTATTAATTTTTGGTAATATTTTCTTGAAAAACAAACTCCATTATTTATTTCACAAATATAAGAAATTACCTTCACTTTTCTATGTTTCTTTTGAAATTGTTGCAAACATTTTATGAGGAAAAATAACTGATAGTTTCTTGTAGCATCCTGAAAGAGAGACAGATGTACACAATAGGGAGCTGAACTTCAGGAAAACTCGAATTACACTAGAGGTCCTGATGGGCTGTTATAGGACAATATGTGCTATATTATAAACAACAGTTTACATTAAATTGCCTCTTGAAGTACACATCCCAGCAGGCTAGCAGTCACCAGCCCTTAGGATTGTGTTCTGTGTATTGGATACCTGTTAAGGCACAGTCAAACCTCCCGGTGATACTTCAGCCATACATTTAAGTGAGCATAAAATAAAACCCTGTAGCCCTTCTGCAAACTTCAGATTCACCCAGACAACAGTCCTGCTTAAGGGAGGTTGTTTCGTAAGTATCAGGGCACTCAGTAAGTCATGGGTCATATGTCCTACATGGAAAGGAACACCATACATCTTCCTGTGTAATGTTTTGATTTATTGTATTGTCCTCTTGTCTCTGTAAAGAGCATGTCATATGGAGGAATCTTTTGCTTTCCTTTTACTTGAGATATCGGCTATATTTTGCACATGCTTTTTAATGATTGATGGTATGGTGCAATCTTTGTGCCAAAACTTCAAAAAAATTAATGTTTGATGATTTTGTAATGCAACACTTTTGACTCAGTTCTGCCCACAATGACTACATGTAGGGCTCAGTCACGGCCCCATCCTATTTATCTCAATGAGGCTCTTAATGATGAGAAAAAGAAATTGCTATCTTCCATGCCTGATAACAAATTATTTATTCATCCACATTCCTCCCTGTAAAGAAACCGCCTCAGATGCAGGGTTGGTGGGTTCTTTGACCAGGTTTCCTCTCGTAGGAAACTTACTTAAATTACCACGTAAGGTAATTTATTTTATGGTATCCGTCTGCAAAAACGTATGTTTTGTGACAGCGGCACTTTTTTTTTGCCGTAGCAATGGAGTACTTAAGAATTGAAGGTATCCCTTCAACTAGAGGAAGACATCCAAATGCAGAGGTATCTCATGCCTCCCGTGATACAAATAGCTAGCAGGAAGATTTTAAATCTTTGATGATTAGGAAGTAAATGATAGCAAAAGTGCCTGAAAGCCACTCTAACTGGTGATAGAGAATAACCAAACTCCAGGAGGTGCACTGGACACACAGAACTCCCTATACAACCCCTTTAAAATATATAACCAAGGGAAACGGTTACATTATATTACAGCAGAGAAGCAACAATGTAATTTATGCTGCTCAGTTTAAAAGCATCACATTTTTATACAATAACAAAAAAGCAGAGAGTCTGAGTCATTAGAAAAATACTTGCACAGCTGGTAAATTGTATTTTCTATGGACCTTATACATGTGATTCTAAGCGCAAAGTATACACATTATTAGGGTCAATCCAAATCCAGGCTGTTGAAAAATCCAAAGTGTTGGAGGATTTAGGATCTTCCTGTGGATTTTGTTGTAGCCTCCACAATCTATGCTTTCATTAAAATAATATATGTTCTAACTTTCCAGGTTCTGAAAGGAGCCTTTACAATGTTAACCAGTGCACTGTCTCGCGGACCCTCCAGCCCACAGACTGAAACAATACTACCATGACATGTAGAATAATAACAATATTTATTCTGCATTTTTGTCTTCTTAGAATGGATTGACCACTGATTCAGAAGCAAAGAACTACTGAGATATGGCCCTGGCTTCTCACTCAGTTGGAGACGGTAGTGTTTTAGTGGTTTTAGTGCTAACCATCTATGAAAGGGCACCAAAGGTAGCACACCCCCAGAAAGCAAGACAATCAGGGTCTGCGTGTCTGTTGCAACCCTGTTAAGAGGGTTCATGCTACTCTACTCTTTCCTGTTTGTAAAGTGAGAGTGAAACAGTCCATCAGAAGTTTGTTTAGCTGGGAAAAATGACACATCGGCTGTCCATTCTCTTTTTGTGTTGGTGTCTGGAAAGAAGTGCTTCACTTCTTGTTGCATCTGGACAAAGACTAGACCTACTGGAGGTGGTCCCAGCTCCCTGAAGTTTCAACGATGTTTTGGTTCAAACTTCTTCTCTACTCAGACTTGGGTTCACCCACTTTCCCAGCCATATTTACACACCACATTTCTTTTGGCTGTGTTTCTCCGCGGTCACTATATCCCTCTCTTTATCTAGTGTACAGTTCTGAGAGCTGCAGTGTACAGGAAGGCTTTTAGTCCTCTTGCCAGTGCATATAGTCTACTGCTGGGAAGCCCTTGAGCTGGAAGAGATTAGAAGCCATATAATTCTTCATGAGCCAATGCCCATTGCTTTTAACTCAAGCAGGTTTAAAGGCCATCCAAGTAATGCAAACGGGATTTGTATGACTCCGGTCCAATGGATTGGATCTCATTGAAAGGATTTTGCTACCAAAATTATTTGCCTTGCAGCAGAGCTAAAAGCTGCAGTCAGGAATCAAAGCAATATTTTACTAGACTGTGCACAAACCCAGAAGAAAAAGGTGGTCCACACCTGAAAAATATACAACATAAAGGTGTCATCTGGCCTTATGCTTTCCCCAGATGTAACAGTTGGCATGTGTTTTGTACGTGAGCTTTGCCACAGGAAAAAACATTGCACCTAATTACATCCTAAGGTAACAGATAACATGGAGATATGACTGATGGATGGGGAGCCCAAGGACATAGTGGTATGACAGTGATCCATCAGACAGGGAGGGTATCAGTTCCTTTGCTCCTAGCTGTTGTCATTTTGGTAGACATCCTGGTGACAGGGAGTTTTAAGGAAGGAGAAGACAAAGTACAGTGACAGTCTTTGTAGATGTTTAAAACATGTTGTCTCCATGTACAAAAGACTGCTCAGGCAGTAACATACGCAGGGTGAAAAACTTGGTGTCAGGATGGTGATTTGCATCCCTGCCAGAGCAGAAGTGAGCCTGGATCTGCTGCAAGAGTAAAGGAGGGAGAGAAAGGGTAATGTGCTTGAAAGAAATGCAAAGCACTGAAATGAAATCCTTTGTATCTATGGTGAAAAACTTGGACAACTTAATGGAGGGATGCAAAAGGGAGGTTGGCACTTTGTAGAGAAGAGACATAGCGTAGATTTGAAATCCTCAAGTGCTTTAGGAAGGGATGCTGTGTTACCTCAGACACGAGATGATGAGAACATGAACTTTACCTTTGCTAATTAATAGCAGCTGCCCTGCTTTCACAAGTTTTCCATGAGTAAAGTTTAAGATACCTTGATAATTATTTTGTCCAGCTTCCCTAAAACAATATTCATCCTTTCTCAGTATCAAATTAGTATGTCTCAAAGAAGCAAATATGCTCTCCTATGAAATTGAACTATTTCTCCTTTTTCACACAGATTTGTTTCTTGTTGAAGAAGAACAGTGTGAAGCATGACATAAAGCAGAGGTATGAAAACAGCCTGAAATGGCTCCATTTTTCCAGGTAATTTGTGAGCAGAATTAAAACCAGCAGATCTGTTCTGTTGGGAAGAGAACGTCATTTCAGTCCATTAAATTGTTAGGACTAATTTGCATTTCTAGAAATGTCATGTGTTTGTTTGAAAACAAAATAAATGTGATGACAAAACATCTGGACATAAGGTTATGAGATCTATTTCTGTAAACCAGGTGATTCATGTGGTGTCAGCTTTTGAAACAGAAACTAAGAATTAATTTTTGAGAGTTCTTTCCATCTCACACACTTGTATGTACTTGTTCTTAGGCATGAGATGTCTATGTGAAGACTGAACAAGGATCAAAAACCCAACGTCCTGATGGCAGCAAGCTTTATTTTTGCAGTCTGTGCCACAAATGTAAACTACTAATAGGTTGGGTTGGTCATATTTCCTTTATTTTTCACATAGACCTTAAGACCTTCCGACACAGAGCAAGATTCAGAAAAGTGTATGAGATATTGCAAATTCTCTGCAATATCTCATACAAAATTATAATAAATCATGCTATGAATACTTGGGTACTTCATGAAAGAGTGTCAAATTCTGGCTACCATCAATAATCTGGGTAAGTCAACACTCTTCCCATCCCTCCATGTTTTAGATTATATGGAGAAAATAATAGGCACATATGTTATAATTGAAATAGCATCAAGAACACTTATTTGAATTAAAACTCAAAAAAGTGTAAATTGGGTGGTATAATTATTCATCTTTGGACTAATGAATGATATTTATCTGTACATAAAGAACTGTTCACTATATTGTGGCTGGATGATACAAAAAGCATAACAAGTAGTATAACAAGAAGTTCCTGCAAGTAACTGACAGTGGCTGCCTAGAGAGTAAGAACCACTTAAAAGCAAGAACGAATCCACAGTGTCTCAAAACTTCTAACCAAACCAAAAATGTCTCAAAACTGCAACCTGATGAATGGACAGTGTACCTATCTCCAAATCACCTTTTCCCAGGTCTCACTTGCATCCTCTGTGTCGTATTCACCTGCTCTGTCTGCTCCTCAGTCTAAAATCCAATCGGATCTTTAGGCTTCCAGCTTTAAGCATTGGTGCAATCTCCCTTCTGGTGTTAAGGGATGGTCCCTCATTGCTCATCTTTTCAGGCTTCCTCCAAACCTCCTGCTCTGGGCAGACATTCTCCCCAGATTCTGTATCTTGTTTTTCAGGGACAGAGGGAATCCTGAGCAGTCATTCCATCAGAAGTGGGATCCTTGCAGAGCTTTTATAGCCATTGATTTTTGGAGAGGTGTGAAACAGCTACTTAATTGCATGAAAAATATGTCAGAAAATCATTTAACACTAATGTCTGTAAATTTACAGACAGGCTACCTAGTCTGTAAGTTATATGCTAGGACAAAGAGCTAAAAAATTAGCAAAAGTTCTTGAAATGCAAAAAGCCTCCCTTACGTATAAGATCCAAGTATCCCAATTTTATATGCTTTACGTGCTCTCTCTTTAGTCCTTTGTCTCTTTCACGGTCTGATTTCAATTTATACAGACTAATTTCAGCATTAGGACCCCTGTTTACTTATCTATAAAGTCCAAGAAAGCCAGGAGATCAGTGCTGAAATAATAAAGATTTTACTTGCACGGAGCTGTGGCTGCCAATCAGGTTCCAAGGGAGGCTTTTTGGAACTGACACACGTTTTCTTGAGTTTGCAGTTCTTCTAGCTGTTCAACATGTCTGATATTCATTAACATCAGGTCTACAATATAAAACCTAAGGACATTTTCATTTACAGTAAGAAGAAACTTGACAACACACTTCAGCTCCTGCAGAAGTGCTCTGGGCTCCAGCTGGAGGACAAAACAAGCAAAGGGCATCACAGAGTGTTACAGTGTCACCGAGAAACTCATTTTGCAATAAATGATGAAGGCAACTGGATTTTAGCATAATTCAAAGGAAAAAAAAAACATTACTGAGTTTTGCCATTTCTAGCTTCATCCTCTAAAGCACCAAGTGACGACACAGAAGTAAGCTGTCAGTTACTTTTTATTTTTCGATAACATTCAAAATTTTTAAAATCAGGAAAAATATAGCAGGGTGGTATTGTAAACATTTATTTAAAAATATATATATAGTTTACGTGTGCATTTTATATTTATTGAAAATTATTTATAAAGACAAATACATATAAAAATGCATGTATTTGTAATTTTTTGGTGAATAGAAATATATAAAGATCAGAAAACAGTAATCATTTAACTCTTGAAAAGCAGGACTATTTTAAAGAATGCCCGCCAGAAGTTGTCATTAGAAGTACATATGTTTTGCATGAACAGTACAGCAATCGTCAAGCAAAAACCTGTGTGAAACTTTTAGTGCATAAATCTCCTCATGCCTGGAGGCAGTAATAAATTACATGTTTCTTTACAAATACATTTTAAAATTGTCAAACATACATTTCATGTACTGGAACCAGAAATAATGTCTTCTTGGCTGATTTTTTTTTTTTTTTTAATGTATTCCATAATTAAGTATAGAAGTCAAAGATATCTCTTTATACCCAAAGGATCCATAAACCCTTTAAACATATTGGAAGAGGTCAACTACCTTTCTATACCTGAAAATTTCACTACTGCAAGATGTAATTTTTCTCCTTTGTTACCAATTCAACAAAAATTTAGAAAACACTTTTAACTTTCCTGTTTCATATGGTTTACTTGGAAATTATGCTCCTAGAAGATCAGAAGTGCATTTCTTGTACATTCCCACTCTGTTCCATTCAGGTTTTCTATCTCGTCTTCCATTCATTCTGGTGTCTGAATGAAACGTTCAGCACTGCAGGTGTTCTGGAGACGCAACCACAGCCTCTGTATCGGAGCTCTAATAACTCCCAAAGCAATCTGAACGTATGTAAAAGGAATTTATACATGCAGTCTACATTTTAAAGCACCAGTTACTGTAGTTAAATCCTTATATTTGAGTGCACCCCACGTGTCTGGACCAGACCCTTTCCAACCCAGCCCTGCTCACTCTGGTCAAGCTGGTTGGGCATTTTTTTTTCTTAAATTTTATTTGGTTTTGTTTTTTCCAAATTCCAAATCTGTGTGCATTTTGCTGAACTTGAAAATAACCCCATAGTCATAAAAGTGGGATGGTAATTGTTTGTTTCCCGCTTTTTGATGGCTGCATATGATTTAATAATTAGATATATGACATCACTAATAAGCTATGTAATTCTAACAGCAAAACAGATTGATCTATATTGTTTTCTTTTGTTGATGCAATTTTTAAATGTCTGAAAAATATTGAAAGATACATTATTTTAATCAGTCTAGTCATGAGCTGAGGAAATTCCCAGTAAAACAGGGCAAAACTTTATATCTTTACAAAATATCTTTACAATATGTTTTACATATATTATATAATACATACATTTATATACATTCTTTATATATTTATATCTAGTATATAATAGGAAAAGGGAATCATCACAAAACATTACAGATTAACTAATCCAAATTTTAGCACCTAGAACAGGAGAAGAGGAAGAAGCCCAAGTCACTTTTAATTTCCTTCACAGTTTCTAAAATATCTCCATTAGTTCCTTATTTAAGGTCACCAACTCTTTCATGCTGTCAGTCTCGTGCTGTCCAGAGGGCACCTCAGTAGGCTATAAAGAACCACAAAATAGCAAAGTCTTGTCCCATATGGACATACTGAAGGCTCCTGGGACCAGCTGCCCACATCCCTGCTGCTCTCCTTGGAGGCACTGGAGCAGGACAGGCAGAATCAGAGCAGGACAGACACGGACAGCAGTTTGCCCACTAAGCTAACTTGGTTAAAATACCCTATGTTAGCCAAGGGACATAGTGAAGGAGAAGGTTAAAGAATTGGAAACCTTTTTCCAGTGAAAAAAGGAGTTCCTCACAGGTTGTTGACAATTCACCTTGTCAATAACCTCAGATTGCCCCGACTTCCTGCAAACAACCTGGGCCAACCATTTAAAAATCTATTTAAATGTCTAATTTTCTTGCTTTTCCCCTTGACTGCAGCCTCTGCTGGTGGGATAGTCACTTAATCATCCTCTGACTTTCCTCATCTTTCCGCATTTTTATGAACTCTATTTTTCCCCTCCACTTTGCTCTCCACTGATCCCACTTCCGTAGCAGAAAATGCACATCACCTGTAGCAGCAACAACACTGACGACAGAAACACACCTACAGTCTCTTCTATCAACATATAGTCCTCTGTAAGTAGATGCATTTCCTGAGGACTTCCCTGAAGTCCTGTCCTCTTCACTTCTGGCCAAACGTTACACAATCTTGTGGTACACTTTCCCAGTCTCCAGGTTGAACTATATCTATTTTTGCTAGCTTTTAAGGGATTCCGAATAACTCAAGTTATATGAATGAACAAGATGTTCATTCATACCACTAGATATGCACTTTTTTGGTTATATCTATTGGTCACATTTCACTGAATTGCTGAAATATCGAATAAATTGGACTAGCTCAGGCAGCTGATGTTTCCAGCAGACGTGCCCTCATTGCTTAGTATGCCCAAGTTCATTACTGCACACAACCTGCCTGTTACTTGCAAATTCCCCCTGTACTCGGCTCTCACCTCTTTGCACATCAGGGAAACATCTTTGCACATCTCGAAACCCTCTCCAGCTACTTTTGTTTCATGCCACCCACTTCCCTTCTGTCAAAGACCGGTTCCCGCATGAGCTCTTCCTCCCATTTTTTCGTTTTTTTTTTTTTTTTTTTTTTGTAGGAAACAAATTATTCAGAATGTCAACATACTTGAACTGGAACTGAGATGGAGGTAGTTATAATGAAATGCTAATAACTGCCAGGAAAATTACAGAGTTGTTCTGAGCTGCTGGGTCTGCCAAGCAGCTGCCAGGAGCACTACGTGTCTCCCTTACTCTTCTTCTAGTTTACTGATTTTCACCAAAACAGGGCGTTGTTCTTCAATTCCAAACTTTCAGAAAACATTCCAGCGTTGATTGGATGTGTCATTCAAAAGTAGTCACACAACGGACAAAGAAACAGAGGAATGTTTTTCTGTTGAAACGAGGACTTTTTGATGCGTGCTTAGGGTGTGCTTCAACATTACACTTATCTGTTGGCACATCCTCTGCTGTGTCAACGCAACTCTATAGGGAGCCTGTGCTATAAACGAGGTTGCTTCCATTAACAGAGATTATTTCACTAAGATGGCTTGCAGTGTAGACTCCCAAAAAGTTTTACCAGTAAAATTCACCACTCCCACAACTCCAGCAGAGGGACAAAAACGCATAGCGGTTGCGTGAAGGAACTCTTCAAGAACATTCGTAAGTCAGAAGCAGACTTATGAGGAGAGGCTGAGGGACTTGGGTCTTTTTAGTCTAGAGAAGAGAAGGCTGAGGGGGGATCTGATCAATGCTTAAAAATACTTAAAGGGTGGGTGTCAAGAGGACGTGGCCGGTCTTTTTTCAGTGGTGCCCAGGGACAGGACAAGAGGAAATGGGCACAAACTTGAATATAAGAAGTTCCACCTAAACATGGGGAGGAACTTCTTTCCTTTGAGGGTGGCAGAGCCCTGGAAGAGGCTGCCCAGGGAGGTGGTGGAGTCTCCTTCTCTGGAGATGTTCCAAACCCATCTGGACACATTCCTGTGCAACCTGCTCTGAGTGGACCTGCTTTGGCAGGGGGTTGGACTAGGTGATCTCCAGAGGTCCCTTCCAACCCCATATCATTCTGTGACTGCAAATTTCCAGGGGGAATATCTAACTCAACGGGCATCTCCCAGGCTTTTCTTTAAAACTCAAATTGGACGTCCCTGTAAAAGGTTATTCATTATCTACATCAAAGCCGTGCCCGCAGGCGCTGCCTACTGCCCTCCAGCCTGGAGAAAAATGGGCCCAGGCTCTTTTCCAGCTGATCCACATGCCAGCCCGCAAGGAGTCCTTGAGCTCTCGTCTCTCCAGGGCGCTTTCCCCCCGACTGCAGCGATGCGGACAGGGCTGAGGGCCGCTGCGGGGGGCTTTCCCCATGGCCAGCACGCTGAGAGGAGCTCTGGGCGCAGCAGCAAAGCGAAGCACTAACTCAGTTGAAATGGTGGAGTTCAGAAACCCGAGCAGACACCTCACTCAAGAGTAAAGCGGAAAATGCCCATCTTTATTAAACACAGGGGAAATAACCGACATGGCCGGCGTCACCGAGGTTTGCCCCAAACGGTCACCTATTGATACAATGACGTGAATCACAACCTGGGGCTGGCGTTGGCCGAAGCCACGCACCCAATGGTAACCCATTTGGGGGATTGATGGCGGGTTAACGCCCGCCCCCCTCAGCCTCTTTTCATAGAATCATAGAATGGTTAGGGTTGGAAGGGACCTCAAAGATCATCCAGTTCCAGCCCCTCTGCCCTGGGCAGGGACACCTCCCACTAGAGCAGGTTGCTCAAGGCCACATCCAGCCTGGCATGGGGCAGCCACAGCTTCTCTGGGCAACCTGTTCCAGTGCCTCACTACCCTCATAGTGAAGAATTTCTTCCTGATATCTAATCTGAATCTTTTTTCTTCCAATTTAAAACCGTTTCCCCTTGTCCTATCATTACACTTCCTGGCAAAGAGTCCCTCCCCAGCTCTTCTATAGGCACCCTTCAGATATTGAAAGGCTGCTATAAGGTCTCCCCGGAGCCTCCTCTTCTCCAGGCTGAACAATCCCAGCTCCCTCAGCCTGTCTTCACAGAGGAGGTGCTCCATCCCTCTGAGCATCTTCGTGGCCCTCCCGAGGGATTCACACCCGTGGGGCGGCAGGCCCCCCCCCGCGCTGTGAGGAGCCATCAGCCGCACACCCCACCCCCGCCGGCCTCTGCCGCCTCCCCGTTTCTCGCCCACGGCTCGCGCCATCCCCTCACGGCGGCCCCGCCCACCCCTTCCCGCCCTGGCAGAGCGCGTGATCTCCGCCCGGCTTCAAAGCCGACTTCCGGTCCCACCGCTAAACCCGTCCGGCGCGGGGGCGGCGGGGACCGGAGGCGGTGCACACGCGCCGGGGAACCCGGAAGCGGCCGTGCGGCGGTGCCGGAGCTGCCTGCGCGGGGCTCCCGCGGCCGGCCCGCCCGGGGGCGCGGAGCCTCCGAAGGCGGTCGGAAGGGCAGGTAAAAGGGAGCCTGAGAGGACATAGGGCTGGGAGCTGTGAGGGGTGTCCCGAGGCTATGGGCGGGGGGTTCCCGGCTTGGTGAGGGTGCCCGGGGGAGGCTGCCCGGGGGAGGCTGCGGCGGTGATGGGGGCGGGAAAAGGTCCCCTCGGGGAGGGTGGGGGTACTGGGAAGGGTCGGGGGTAGGAGGGTGGTGGTGGCCAGCGTGAATGTAACCTCAGCTTGGGTGGTGAGGGATGTTGGTTTACTTAAGGGTGGGAGGGACCTGGCGGTTTTGCCGGGTGCAGGGTGCTGGGGGTGTCAGGTGCGTGAGGGGTGTCTCAGGGGATGGTTTACTGTGGGCTTTTATCACTTAAAGCTTCCACGTTTCTGTCATGTCAATTTCATGTGAAAGCAGAGTAGACTGCTTCGAGGGATTCACACCCGTGGGGCGGCAGGACCCCCCCCGCGCTGTGAGGAGCCATCAGCCGCACACCCCACACCCGCCGGCCTCTGCCGCCTCCCCGTTTCTCGCCCACGGCTCGCGCCATCCCCTCACGGCGGCCCCGCCCACCCCTTCCCGCCCTGGCAGAGCGCGTGATCTCCGCCCGGCTTCAAAGCCGACTTCCGGTCCCACCGCTAAACCCGTCCGGCGCGGGGGCGGCGGGGACCGGAGGCGGTGCACACGCGCCGGGGAACCCGGAAGCGGCCGTGCGGCGGTGCCGGAGCTGCCTGCGCGGGGCTCCCGCGGCCGGCCCGCCCGGGGGCGCGGAGCCTCCGAAGGCGGTCGGAAGGGCAGGTAAAAGGGAGCCTGAGAGGACATAGGGCTGGGAGCTGTGAGGGGTGTCCCGAGGCTATGGGCGGGGGGTTCCCGGCTTGGTGAGGGTGCCCGGGGGAGGCTGCCCGGGGGAGGCTGCGGCGGTGATGGGGGCGGGAAAAGGTCCCCTCGGGGAGGGTGGGGGTACTGGGAAGGGTCGGGGGTAGGAGGGTGGTGGTGGCCAGCGTGAATGTAACCTCAGCTTGGGTGGTGAGGGATGTTGGTTTACTTAAGGGTGGGAGGGACCTGGCGGTTTTGCCGGGTGCAGGGTGCTGGGGGTGTCAGGTGCGTGAGGGGTGTCTCAGGGGATGGTTTACTGTGGGCTTTTATCACTTAAAGCTTCCACGTTTCTGTCATGTCAATTTCATGTGAAAGCAGAGTAGACTGCTTGATCCCCTCCGTCTTTGTTTTTATGATTTGTTTGGGTCGCCTTTTCTTTGCATAGTGTGCAAGCCAATTATTAGTTTATACACACACACACATATATATATATACCGTTTCTCGCCCACGGCTCGCGCCATCCCCTCACGGCGGCCCCGCCCACCCCTTCCCGCCCTGGCAGAGCGCGTGATCTCCGCCCGGCTTCAAAGCCGACTTCCGGTCCCACCGCTAAACCCGTCCGGCGCGGGGGCGGCGGGGACCGGAGGCGGTGCACACGCGCCGGGGAACCCGGAAGCGGCCGTGCGGCGGTGCCGGAGCTGCCTGCGCGGGGCTCCCGCGGCCGGCCCGCCCGGGGGCGCGGAGCCTCCGAAGGCGGTCGGAAGGGCAGGTAAAAGGGAGCCTGAGAGGACATAGGGCTGGGAGCTGTGAGGGGTGTCCCGAGGCTATGGGCGGGGGGTTCCCGGCTTGGTGAGGGTGCCCGGGGGAGGCTGCCCGGGGGAGGCTGCGGCGGTGATGGGGGCGGGAAAAGGTCCCCTCGGGGAGGGTGGGGGTACTGGGAAGGGTCGGGGGTAGGAGGGTGGTGGTGGCCAGCGTGAATGTAACCTCAGCTTGGGTGGTGAGGGATGTTGGTTTACTTAAGGGTGGGAGGGACCTGGCGGTTTTGCCGGGTGCAGGGTGCTGGGGGTGTCAGGTGCGTGAGGGGTGTCTCAGGGGATGGTTTACTGTGGGCTTTTATCACTTAAAGCTTCCACGTTTCTGTCATGTCAATTTCATGTGAAAGCAGAGTAGACTGCTTGATCCCCTCCGTCTTTGTTTTTATGATTTGTTTGGGTCGCCTTTTCTTTGCATAGTGTGCAAGCCAATTATTAGTTTATACACACACACACATATATATATATATATATAAAAGATGGAAATTTGTAAATGCAAATAGGTGTGCTTTCATCTCAGTGTATATTTCATCCCTATGTTTAGGTATATCTGTCTCTACATACAGACATGTATGTTTAGAAAGCAAAACTTGAAATATACAATGTGACTGTTGCTGTATTGAAAACCAGGCTGACAGGTTTATAAATAATATCTCATTGTCTTGTCTTTTTTTTTTTTTTTTTTTTTCCGAATCTTCCAGAATGCTGGAGTCCTACGTAACTCCTATTTTGATGAGTTATGTGAATCGCTACATAAAGAACTTGAAGCCTTCAGATCTACAGCTGTCACTCTGGGGAGGGGATGTTGTGCTTAGTAAACTTGAATTGAAGTTGGATGTACTTGAACAGGTATGTTTTGTTTACAATGGTTACGGTTTGTATATTTCATCTAAACGAAATTGACTAAATGGTCAGTTGACTGACCATGGACCATTCAGTCAGTTGAGTGAAATTGACTGACTGGTCAGTGCAGAGAATTCATTTACTACTCACTGCTTTTTTTTTTTTTCTTACGCAAGTCCTTTCCCCGCCCCCCCTCAATTTAGTTATTCTTGCATTATTTCTATGCCATTTATTTAGTAACGAATGGCAATTCTTTGCGCATTCTATAAGTTATGGGGTGTGAGGAGAAAGGCTTTTTTGTGGACATGTTTCTTCTTTCAGTAACAACTGTTTTACAGCATGAACACTAACTAATTTTATTTTCCAGGCATATTTACTAATTGCATGTACTAGCTCATTCAAAATATCACAAAGTAAAGTAGGATCTCTTCTTAATTGTGCATAGTAAATACAGATTTGTGCTCTCTATATTGATTTATTATTCCATCTTTTATCATTCCAGTTGTATCTAAACTTAAAAGTAATTGAGGGACTTATCTGATCAACTGGCTTGTGTGGATTAGATCAGGAGGCTCTGTAAAACTTAGCCTTAAAAAGACAAGCTTTACCAACATAAAACAATTGATACAGAGTTTGGAACCTGCTGTCAATATGAGCTACTAGTCTTAGCGACGGGGCTGTTTCCTTCTATGCTTATCTGAGTTGGCAACTTAAGGAGCTGAGTGTGTGAGCCAGATAAAGCTGTTTGCTGTTGTGTGTGGTGTGGTGAGTCTTAGCTGGAGTCTTGTGTCCGAGTGAAGGAGCCAAGAGAAATGCAGCAAAAGATAATGGGAGATTTGGACAGTATGGCCATTGAAAGAAGAATGAAATAGACAGGGGATGTGGTTTTAATTTTGAGTCCCCCAGGGGTCAGTACTGGGTCCAGTCCTCTCCAATATATTCATGAATGACCTGGATGAGCGGATGGAACGTACCTTCAGCAAGTTTGCTGACGATACAAAACTGGGAGGGGTTGTTGACACGATGGAGGGCTGTGCTGCCATACAGTGAGACCTGGACAGGCTGGAGAGCTGGGCAGAGAGGAACTGGATGAACTTCAATAAAGGCAAGTGTAGGGTGCTGCACCTGGGGAGAAATAACCCCCTGCACCAGGACAGGTTGTGGGCTGGCTTGCTGGAGAGCACCTCTGAGGAGAAAGATCTAGGAGTCCTGGTGGACAATAGGATGACCATGAGCCAGCAATGTGCTCTTCTGGCCAAGAAGGCCAATGGCATCCTGGGGTTCATCAGGAAGAGTGTGACCAGCAGGTCAAGAGAGGTTATCCTGCCCCTCTACTCTGCCCTGGTGAGGCCCCATATGGAGCACTGTGTCCAGTTCTGGGCTCCCCAGTTCAAGAGGGACAGGCGACTGCTGGAGAGGGTGCAGCAGAGGGCTACAAAGATGATTAGGGGCCTGGAGCATCTCCTCTTGAAGAGGCTGCCCAGGGAGGTGGTGGAGTCTTTGTCTCTGAAGACATTCAAAACCCGCTTGGAGATGTTCCTGTGCGACCTGCTTTGGCAGGGGGGTTGGACTAGATGACTCTAGAGGTCCCTTCCAACCCCATGTGATTCTGTGAAATGAAGGCATGAAAATATCCTTACTGTAAGTGTCTGTGATTATGATCATCTAGTCCGCAGTCATGATGTCGGTCACTTATTTATGAGTCAAGTCCGGGAGCTTGTTTTCAGCCATATCATAATTTTTTTAAGGATTTATGTGATGTAAATGTAAAATCTAAAGTGTAAAGTCTAATCAGTCATAAGTACAAAAGATACATTAAGAATTTCATGCAGTACTTAATGAAACGGGAAAGATTGCACAGGAAAGGAGGAGGAATAAAAATGATCTTTGTTATGCTGTGTTATGAACAAGTTACTAAATCTGGTTTTGTATTGTCTACTGAAATAGCACCACAAAGATTTCTCTGCATTGCTTTAAGTAAACTTGCATTTGCAATTAGGATGATATCAGACAATATTTGTATCTAAATTCCCTTAAAGAACAGTGTTGTGTAAATAGACTGTGCGTTTGGTTGTATAACCTCATTTTGAAAGAATTCCTACTTATGTTTCTTTCAATATCTTACAGTTAACCAGACAAAAATGAGAATATGTTAAATCCATCCAGCAAACAGCGTAAAACCATTTTGGAACATCTTTTGAAGTGAACTCATAAATTTGTGAACACAAGTCAGGATCTAAATAGACATCGGGGTATTGGTGACATAAAAATTATGTATCTGCAAGTCTGGAAACAGAATTTATTTCTATTACTGTTAGTAGTTTGCTGTCTCAATTCATGAAAGCATTGTCTCTTAAGTTGTACTGTATTTTTAGATTGCTTATTTTTTGATCATTTATTTCTGCATCCTGCAACCCTTCCCAAGCTGTGGGACATAAGGTAGCAACATCTGTAGCTAAACTGTCCAGTAGTTGCTTTTCAGTGGCTTAAATGAAACTGTCTGGACTAAAATTTTATTTGTGTTGATTGTAAGCCTAAGGCTGGATTTTTAGAAGCGAGGCTTTTAACTGAACTCCTTCAGTGTATTAGTGAATGAGATGAAGAAAAAACACTTTGTGAAAACAGCATTGGAATGGGCTGCCCAGGGAGGGGGGGGAGTCACCATCCCTGGAGGTATTTAAGAAACGTGTAGACATGGTTCTTCAGGGCATGCTCTAGTGCCCAAGATTACTGGTTTGTGGTGGGGTGCTGTGTGGGTGGGTGATGGTTTTTTGGTTGGAGGTTGTTGTGTGTTTAGGTGGTGGGAGCTGGTGTTGTTTGTTTGGTGGTGGTTTTTTTTTTTTTTTTTGTTTTTTTTTTTGTTTTTTTTTTTTTTTTTTTTTTGTGGTTGGACTCGATGATCTCTGAGGTCCCTTCCAACCACTACAATTCTGTGATTCTGTGATTCTGTGAAATTAACAGTTTTTTTCAAACTGGTTTTATGAGAAGATCTCTAACACTCATCTTTCAGAATGGGCACTTGTAATTAGATGTGACTTTGTGTAAGCGTGGCCGAGGTAGCAGTCAAGAGTTTCCCTGATGTGAGACAGGTGTGGCTTTTTTAAGCTTTGTTAATGAAAGCTCATTAAACCCCAAAAAACAATTCACAAACAGAAAGCTGTATTTTGCAAAAAAAAAAAAAAAAAAAAAAATTACAACTATAATTTTGTGTAGTTGTCTTCTGAAGATTTTGTCAGCAGTGAACATGCTAATCTACTCTTAGCTCTTGAATGAACTTTTTCATAGTACCAGTAGAAAGGTTGAGGAGGCATCAGGTGGAGAATGGAGCTTAATATTGCTTCTTAGCAGCTGTTGTTGCTGTGATGGTGCTAGGTATTTGTGTGTAAGAACAGTTGACTTCTCTTTTGGGTGAGTAGTCAGAGGCTATCTCAGGATGCTAACCCACCACAGTTATGGTAGTGGTTATTTTAACTCTAAGCTTATGACACGGTAACTACTTAGAAAAATCAAAATTTTTAGTGGACTTTCAAAACATATCACTTAAGATTTGATTACAGTTTTAAGATGTTAGGCAAATAATAACATCAACTAACTTCATGGAAATATTCTATGGGTAGGCTTTGTCATATATGTCAAGTACTAAACGCAAAATCCACTTATCCTCAAATTTTATTTGTGTAGAACTTGTATATAGCAGGGATAGGTCTAGAGTCAAGCAGTGCAGGAAAACAGACTTTCTGGATCCACTTCTATGTGTTTGTCTGGAATTCCCTAGCAACTTGCCTGTTTGACCTCAGAGTTTATGGACCAATTGTAGTGCAAGTGATTCTAAAGCCAGTTGCCAAGCCCCATCGCACACTGCTGATTTGAGGAGACAGAACAAATTTTGACTTTTGTTTTGTGCCAGTGCTGCGCTATTTGAAGTTACAAATGTGTCTTGAATTTTGATATCTTTCAGTAGTTAATTCACCACTCTTTTTGTTGCTGTTAGGAGCTGAAACTACCATTTACTTTTTTAAGTGGGCATATTCATGAACTTCGGATTCATGTGCCATGGACAAAATTGGGATCAGAACCAGTTGTCATCACTATCAATACAATGGAATGCATCTTGAAATTAAAGGATGGAGCTCAGGTAAGAAATGTGATGAATGCTGTTCTAACATTAAGAGGTTGATGAGAATAATAGCTTATATAGGTCACTTTCTTTAAAGCCATATGAAGCATAAGGCATGTGAAGTTGTGGTTCCCTGTTATTTTCTGAGAGGGTAATATTGTTATTCCTATCATGGCTAGTATTTTCCTGTATGCTTATCTTTAATTCTTTATTAGCTCTAGCTATGTTCTTGCAGATGTAAAAGCGTGTTAATAGTGCCTCTGCCAGAATTTTCCTATGACTAGACAAGAAATGGATCTCAAGAGCAATGTGGCATCCTGCGTGTTCCCAGTTCTGCCTCCCAAGAAGCAGTGCTGGTTGCTTGAGATAGCTCTGAGCTGTACGTTGGGTATTTTTCAGAAGATATGCTGTTACTGTTAAAGGTGTGCTTTAAAGCTCCTGGATTGTAATTCTGTTTTCCCTTTAGATGTTGGAGTACTTGCTTGAATGTGCTTGGAAGTCTTCTTAGATATAAGGATCTCAAAGCGCTTTTTGTTTAGTTGCTGCAGTAATTTGTCCACTACGTGATTTCACAGGCTCAGGAAAGAATTCATTCTGATGCAATAAAGCTGAAATATGTTGTGGTTCAATTTTGTTATGTGTCTAATTCATATAACAAAAAGTACTTGCATACCTTAGTATTTAACTTGTTTTTTTAGTCAGTGTCGCTCTTTAGCTGTAGAGAGGTTTTTGTGGTGGTTTTTTTTTGTTTTGTTTGGTTTTTGGGTTTTTTTAAAGCCTTGGTCATGTTTCAGTTTCAACATAGTCGTCTAGTTGTATTAAGGATCATGCAAAAGAAAATTCCAATTTATGCAAAGCTCTCAAGTGCTTCATAGGGTGCTTGATGAGCTGTTGACACTTGACATCAAAAAATCAGATACAAGCCAGCAGGAACACTGGAAAAGACTTTTCCCATTACATTTGATATTTCTTGTAATATTCTTTTACAATTCCAGAGCTAAAAGGCTTTTGTTGGTGGAGTAGAAATTCCTACTCCTAGGTATGCCACCCACAAAGTATATGCTTGTGTTGTGTAGTTACACTTAATCGATGTGCGTATACACACGTGTGCACACCAACAACCCAATGCTAAGTACTTTTCTGATGTTAAGGTAAGATTTCGAGGCCAGATGTTCCAAGAGAAATGTGTATTAGAAGCAGCAAATTGCAACTAATTATAGAAGTTGCAGAAGAAGTTTTGTAGCTCATGACTTTGTGCAACCCAGAACTAATATTTGATATTGGACCATGCAGATGGCTACTGCCAGAATGATCAGATTTCCTGCTTGCATGGTATTTGAAACTTAAATTTTGTGGTGCATACAGCAAAAGGTCAAGTGTCATGAATGTAAAGTACTCTCAAAACAAGTATTTGTTACAGATGTTTAAAATTCAGGGGCAAGAAAGGATTTTTGAAAATTGCAACTGACATTTGAACAAATTATTCAGTGGTATGTACACTCAGGAGGGTAAAATTTGGGTCTGTGCCATAGAAGGATTACCTTTGACTAACAAGAATGTAAATGAAAACACTCTTATGCTGTTTTCTAAGGATATGATGTAAAAAGTTGACAGTTTGAATTTTATTTTTTAAATTACTATTTGAAGGTGTTTCAGAAAAAGAAAATGTTTTGACAAGTTCTTGTTTTCAAACTTCCAGTGTGGCAATTGACTAAAACCAATTGTCATAAAAATCTTTGTAATCAGTGAATAAAAAACCTGAATGCAATAGAATATTTCTCTGGAAAATGATAGTAAAATGACCTTGCAATGAATGTAACTCCAACTGGAACTGTTCTGCCAAGGACCTCATGTGAGCAAAGAGCATAATTAGCAAGAAAGCTTAGTTTAGTTCTCTACAATTTATTGGCTTAATCCTGCATTTTTTTTTTTCTTCAGGTGAAACCTCTAAGCACATGCATAATTTCACCTGAGCAAAAGTAAAGTTTCTGACCTCAATTTAGTTAGATGTGTATTCTTTGGAAAAGGGTTATTTTAAATAATGTTTATTTTGAAGATGTAAGGGGATTAAAATACAAGGCATCGTTTTAAGCTGTTGTCCAATGGACCCTACAGGTCTTGGTGAGCTAAAAACCTCTCTCCCTTTATGTTTTTGAAGAGTGTCAGCCCCCTGGGAATGTTTTTGTACATCTGTGCTTTACTGTGATGCTGTGTCATTGTTAATTCAGTTTCGGTGTTAGTTTGGCTTTATTTTTGTTGTTTATGCTATTGCAGCACCTCCTCATTGGATGTAAAACTTTGGAGTAGACAGTAATGGCTCAACTTCTAGTTTTAGGCTAATATTATTTTCTCAGCAAAAATGTTGTGTAAGTGGTAAGTTCACTCAGTGATATACAAAATCCACAGTGTAGAATGAGTGGTATTTTTAGTGAATTTTGAAGGTTGTTGCTTCCCCTCCTTCCTCTCCCACTCTTTGTGCTTTTATTTTTTCTTGCTTCCTTTCCTTGTTTACAGGTGATACTACTACTTCTGAAACAAGAATGTTAAATAAATATGGCTATTTTATAAGAAAATGAAGTTTAAGTGCATCAGGAGCAGAACTTTGCAGTGATTAAAATGGTGTCCTATTGAACACGCTTTATACGTGCTCTTTTGGTTATGAATTTAGTTGTTGCCACTAATTGAAGTACAAATTGAATGTGAGGCGTTTTGGTTTGCTTTGTCAGCTTAATGAAACTGTACCTGTGTTTTTCTGCTCCTGAACGTAATCCTCTGCAGCACTGAGTTTTTAATTATGACCATTTATAAGGTTATCAAATTAATGAAATATATTGGTAAGTACTATTTGAAATTCTTGAAAGTGTTCTTAAACATTTATATGTGGTTTTCAAGTTTCTGTTTGTTAAGTTATGGTAATTGACTCCCATGAGACTGTTCTTCATGAATGTTACGTATTATTTTAGAGGGTGGTTAAATCTCCAGTGTTATATTCTTCTCATTAATTATCTCTACATGATAAATCTCAGGACTTTTATCTAGAATTGAAATCTTCTTGCTAAACCTCTCTTGATGCTGTTTTTTCTCCTGGAGATTTTTCTCAGTTTTTGCACTGTTGGGCCCTTCTTAACTCTTTCCTTTTCTATTCTTTTTTTTTTTTTTTTTTTTTTTTAATAAAAGCTATTTGAAATTCTTTGCTCATTTTTCTTCGCCCCTCTATGCTACAATACCTTTGTGCCCAAACCAAAGGCTTTAAATTCAGGCTTTACACATTGGGAACGGAAAGCATGTTTCTGTTTTTCCTTCGTCTTCCTGACATTAAAACTAACTGCAAGATTAGTCGACTTAATGTTCAACCTTGAATTCTGTGGTTTTTAGTCTTGGAACTGATGCAAATGAGGAGATTCAAGGAGAAATGTATTATCTGTATTACTGCTTCATTTTTGAGTCCTTGCCTTTAATCAGCACACAAGTGCCTCAGGAATATGCTGATGTATATAAATATGAAAGCTCTCCCTGCTCCAAGGATAAGCGATTATGGAATCGGGGAAGACTGTTAGATACAAGCACTTACAGGGAAACCCAGTAGCTGTTTGGATGAGCATACAGACAATTAAGCACTGTTCCTTTTATGAGGCATTACAAAGAAGCTTTTGAAGGAATAGAGTAACTTTGTGGAAACAGTGGAGAACAGCCCACGAGCATGACTGTCAGAATAGCAGACCCGTTCTTATCTGACAATCAGTAGAGACTGTCATCAAAGAATGCTGAAAGCAGAAATTGATATTGACTGGGAAATGATCAAGATGGTAGATAGGGTGTGCAGACAGGTTATGAAGGACTTTGAAAGTGAAGACAGAAGGCTTGTGTTTGAGGGTATAAAGTTTTTGCTTAGGTGGTAAAGCTAGCTCCAGGTCTGAAGCACTGCTTTACTGTTTTTCTCCTCGTCACCTGGGTTATAGTAGTTCAAATGAATGTGACTGTGCTGTTTTTTCTGAGTGTATATGTACACTGCTCAGTGGTGGCAAAAATATAGTTAGACTTCAAATCAGAGGATTAACTAACAGTCTTTAGTGGCCCAGCTTTGTGCTTTTCATTTTTTCGTGTAGAAGTTCAAGGTCTTTATTTTTGAAATATTTTAATTTGCTACTCATTTTCATAGTGGAATCTTTAGTTCAGTAAATCAGATACTGAGTTCTAACACTTGTGTGCAAAGTTTAAGATTAATTTTATATCAAGAGCTGCACTACAGGAGGCAAACTGTCATCAGCTAGCGTTGAATCATAATCTCAGGTTAATCACAAATACGGAGTTCATCATTAAGCAGCCAGTTCATGCTGCTTTTGCTTGTTTTACTAGCTTTAATACAACAAAGGGGATTTTATTTGTGAGTGTGCATACAAATAAGTATATATAAGCAATAAGAACAATTTCTGTATTAATTTTAATTAAAACAAAATCGTTCTTGTAAATTGGACTTTAAGTAGTTTAATCTTTTCCAAAGGTCCAAGAAGGTTTGGGAGAACCTTTGGTTGGGTTTTATGCCATTTCTTGTCAAGATCTCCAGTCTGAAGAATTCTTATGTTCTCTGTGAATTGTTGGGTGTGAAAAGAAGTAGTTTAGGTAGGAGATGCTCTTTCAGGGTTGTTATCTTTGAGGGACAAATGCAATGTCCCACAAATCTCTTTCAAAAGCATTTAGTAAACTTTTTCAATCGAGGAAGCACTGAAGGCAGGCTGGAACAGCTGCTAGAAAAGGCCTTGCAGCATTTGGTTGCACTTGTCTGTCTATTTCCAGTGTTTTCAAATGAGTGGTTGAAGAGGAGATAATGAACATCTTTGCTTAAAGCTGGATTAATATTCATATGTTCTGGCTGGGCAAGCAGGAGTGACAATGTAACTTACCCATTTTCTTTCTACTAAGCACTTTCATATGAAAAGTCTTTAAAAGCAAGGCATCTAGTATTTTAGATTGAACAAATTCACAAAGGCAATTTCTTCTTTAGCAAGCAGAATTACTGCAGAGATGCAGGCGGGCACATTTCTTACTACTGTAGCTGTAGAAGTCCTGCCGCTGCCATTGTGTTGCCTCAACCCGAATAGTTTATTTACCGAAGTGGCTGTTACCATGTTAGTGATTTTTGGACAGTTCACATGTGAATTTCAGCCCTTTTTCCAGGGCTGAGTGATGGTGATTTCAAATGTCTGAAATGGATTACTATGAGTGGTTCCCCTGGATTCCTTCTGTGCTTGTGCCTGATCCCTAGTCCGATGCTGGTGTGCTGCCTACAGCTAAAGATAGAGGGGCAATCCTGGCCTAATCCTAGTGCTCAGTCTGGTGAGTGAGCCTTGCTTTTTGGTGTTTCTGCTGAAGAACAAGACTTTGGATAGTAAGCAGTTTTGCTTTCTGCTCCATGCAATACAAGGTGACATCTTTACCAGCAGTGCTGTGCCCAGCTCTTGAAAATGCTCATAGGGACAAGGCATGATGAACTGTCCCAGTATCTTCAGAATATATGTGACTCCGTTAGAAGGATCTGACTAGGAGGACACTTTTCTGAGCCGCCAAACAGTGCATGACTGAGCAAGATGGGAAATGTATGAGTGCCCACTGCAAACAAGCTTTCTGGTTTTTGTAACATTTTCAAACATTGTAACAAACGTTTGTTTGTTTTATTGTGACAATACACATATACATGAAAGTTGTAAACAAGGTGTGTTTACCTTTCTGCCTGTTTGTCTTCTAAACACTTTCGCCAACTGGCTGAAAATTAAATACTTATTAGAAAGATTTAAAACTTGATAGTTTCATTCCTTGAAATATTTAGTCCTGCAAATGTCAACATAATATGTGTTTAAAAAGGGAAGCAGAGCATGCCTGACACAGCGTATTTAATGTCGTAGCAGATTCAGGAAAAGAAAAGCTGCCAAAAATGTAGTTGGGGCTGTATTCTTGTTAAGGAGCTCAGATTTTGAGCAAAGCTCGTTTGAAGAGGGATGTTGTCAAAACAGTTAATGTTTGGACTTGATCTTTGTTGTGATCTGGCCTGGACTGGCCACTAAATGAACTGAATGAAAATTCCTGTTGTCTTGTTCCTTCTGTCCCCTGAGCTACCTCCTAGACTTCAGTTTGCAAAAAAATGATTGAAAGGCAGTCTTCGTCATGCAGTGCTGGTAGCTGTAAAGCTAATTTGACATTGATGTATTATCTTACAGCTGCTGTATTTGTGGGGGATCGCTGTTTAAAAACAAATTTCTTCTGGAGGTAATAATGCTTGTCAACGGTCGGGGTTTTGTTGAGACTCAAGACCTCAGGTTCCCTAGTTGCCTTGTCATGATTTGTGGCACTTTGTGTCTTTTAGTATATTCTTGCAGTCAGTTTGTCTTAAACATATGGGCTAGGCTTCTTGTGATCTATTCTAAGTTGCTTTTTGCTTTCCTAAAATTTAAGTATTTAGAATTAAAGATTACTTGTTATTTATGATTATTTGGCATATTGGCTTGGTCTGGCTCATTGTCTTTTTAAGATGTCTGTTGTGTGTTGGAAAACATGGCCTTGCCAAAGAGGAAATAATACTTTTTAAGTTTTAAACAATCCATTGCCCTCCATAAAAAAAAAACCCCAAACAGTTTAATTGTCCTTTAAGTTCCAGGACGACAGAAATATATTCACTTATGTATAAATATAGGTCATAATGTTTTAATTCTTTATATATAAGTTCACATGAGCTTCATTTTAACTCCCAAATCAACGTTCTAGGTTTGGAGGCTGAGCTCTTTTTCAAATACTTGTGTGGTGCTGGCTCTGTACCTCGCTTAATGTATGAACTTATTATAGCCTGTTAAACAACCCTGCAGCTGCAGAGCCTGCAACTCCAGTTTCCTCCCTTCATCAGGTGAAGTCTGAGTTAACTGCATTGTTGCAGGATATGGATGTTTCCGAGAGACCTCTCCTGGACTCCTCTCTGACTTGCTGTAGAGTCCCAACTATATTTACAAAAGTAGGCACTTGACAATTTATATCAGATTTATGGTGGTGTTAGCTTAGTGCAAGGAACGTGTTTGGAGCATGCCTTCTGAAGTTCACTGGTCCTATGCAGAACATCAGTTGGAGATCTGTCTTTTGTGAGTAGCAAGAGGAAGGGATGATGCAGATAGGAGTAGTACATGGAGGAAGGCTGGGGCAGCTAAATGGACAAATAGGTCAAAAGGAATTAAAGCCACCTGATGGATGTCAAGGGGAGAGGTGTTTTTTAGGGGTAGTGGTCCTAAAAGCTTTCATAGCTTTACAGGTAATTATTAATACATTGTTTAATCAAATGAGGATGTCATGCTTACATGAAGAATTTGATTTGTTTGCCTTAAAACACTTGGCTAGCCAAAAAATCTCTCATTTATTTTCATGGGACCTTGTCAGGATGCTGTATTTTGGAAAGATAATACTGAGTTTGGATACATTGGAGTAGTTTTCCACATGTATGAATCTTTTGGGGAAGACTGAATAGTGCTGAATTTCTCAAATCTGTCATAATATTTCAGTCTTAGTCCTTTAATATATTATTATCTCCTATGCTTTGAAAATTGTTTGGGGTTTTTTCTTTCTTCAGAGCAAATTACTAGAACACAGTTATTTCATGGGTTTGTTCTAAAATAGATGTGGATATGGGGCTTGGTGTTTTCTGGATCAACTCATATTTCACCAGAATTCAGTGCTTTATGTGACATGTGTTTCTGATTTGTACTTTTTTAAAGCCTTTGGCTTTTGGGCAGACACTTTTAAATTAGTCTTTTTCACTTTTCCTCCTTATTTTTGTTTATTCCCTTATTTTCTTAATTCTATTTTGTTTTCTTTTTCTTTATATTTATTTCTAAGTGATTTTTTTTCTGTTACATACTGAAAATGGAGGCATTGACTTCCTAATTAGCTTTCTCCTACTTAGAACTCCAGTTTAGCTATGATTGTGCTGTGATATTTGGCTGTACAAGTTGATTCCCCTTCTTTTTGTAACCTCTTCACTCTCCTATGTTAGGTCTCTTCCTCTGTCAGTGTTCCCAAGTTCTGTAAAATGTAATATTGACAAAAACTCACGAAATAATATCTCAGCAGCTCATCGCAAACTTGTAGATGTTTTGCCTTTATTCTTGTCATCTTCCCTTCAGTTTACTTGGCTGATGGAGCTCACTCAGTGCCTTCCATCTTGCTTCTAGCGCTTGCCTACTTCTTCCCATGTGCTGGCATATTCTGGGACTAGGGAATTTTTAAGACCTGGTGTCTGTCCATCGTAATGCCACGTAAATGCACTTTGCAATTCTACTTCAACATAGAGAGTGAAGAAGCAGACTGGGTCCCTTTTCAAAAATGAGTTGGCTGAGAAATAATATGGTGAGAATTCGAAATCTCAAAATTTAGTCTTAAATCAATGCATGCTCATATATTTTTTTTCTCTATAGTATCATTGATGAAAAATAATTATTTTCATTTAAAAATTAAAGTGTTATGAACATGTTGCGCATGGGCTACCATTTCTGAAAACAAGAGCTAGATGTCAATCTGTGAGACTTTTTTTGGAACTGTAGTGTATTAGGAGTAGAGATATGTTCGTGTAGAAGCTGCAAACCATGCTGGGAGTATGTGCAGCCATGCTGGCTGAAGTGTTTCACCATATCTTAGTTGTGGAAACTTGCATATTGCTGAAAATATTTTAGTGTGATCAAATAGGGCACAAATAACAGTCATTTTAACCCCTTTCTCTCTCTGTGTCTCTCCCCACCTCCTTTCATTTCTGCTTGCATAACATTCTCTAAAATTAATTCTAGTATTTGACTGTAACTTGCCAGTGGCAAGTTATGTTCTACTTAATTTGATTTCCAATTTTTTTTTTTATGTATGCCAACAGCCAGTAAAACTGCTTGACCTCCAAATATGCACATTTCTCTTTGGTCATGCACATGAAAACTTATGAACCTATACTGTGTTACATACAAAATACAATTATTAATACAAAATCTGTATTACTTACTTTAACCAGAAGCAGGTGCTTCTCTTTTCTGCATGGGTAATCATGTTTCTCTGCTCATCTCTGTGTGAGTTCTGTCTTGAAATACAATTTAATTTTTGTTAGCTGCCTCTTACACATTTCTTTGACACTTGACATCCATATATATATCCCACTTATGTTGTTATTGCTGCTTTGTCTGTGAAGTAGTACAAAAGTTGACAGTTCAGTAGTGTTGTCCATGTGGAGGAGAAGAGCTTTTTGTCTCCAAGGAAGCTGATGTTGCTTCTTTTATTAATTTAAAACTGTAGTTCCCTATTTCATACTCTGTTGCTTTAGATTCCCTTGCTTGGCGGTTTGTGATGTTACTTGACAAGTGAAGAAGTAGCAAACCTACTTACCTGTTGTGCTGCATTTGTGTAGGAAGCTGGTTCTTTATACATATATTTGTGTGTGTGTATCTCTGCATATTAAAGGCAGCTTTCCATCTGACTCTTTAATTTCATTATTGGTTGATGTTAAGGAGGAACAGTTGGGACAGGAAATATGAATAGCGTGTAAACAGTGGCTTTATATAGTCACAATTTCACTGTTATTCCACGTTTTAGTAAGGCAGTGATAGCAGTGAAGAACTGTTTTCTGACTGTTTTGTGGGCAAGCACTGTCACATATGCCCAGCTGAATGGTAGGCAATGTATATATTTTTTTTCCTTTTCCTCAAACTAAAACATTTTTTTTTTCTTCTGGAGTTCTTTCATGGACCATTCTTCACATGTTCTGTAATCACTAGAAAAGTGCAGATCTCAGACTCAATATTTACACTACGCAGTACAGCTATATTCTAGAGATTGTGAATGTTATGGTTGTTTATAGATCAAATTAGCTGAACTTGCTGTGTGGAGAGAGAAGATATGCAAGGGATTTCTAGGCTCAAAATGAACCTGGAACCTGGATGTCAGGTTGAACTCTTGGCAAAGCACAAGTTAGAAAGTGCTCTGTTGAAATGCAAAATAATAGTAAATAATGTAAATAATAATGTAAATAATAGTTTTGTTCTGTACCAGCTAGGATAGTATCAGTAATTATACATTTTTTTTTTTTTCCCCTTTGAAGTGGCTGTGCTGCTAGGGAATTGAAGGGATTATGTGTTGCAAACTAACATCATAATAAGGTAGTAAATGGCGTAATAAGTTAAATATTAGAGCTAATGCAGCGATGACCATTGTAACTTGCTTTTTAGAACTTCTGAGTATGTTGTGGGTCCCAAAGTTGTGGTGGATTTGAATATGAATACACTTCTGGAAGTTCACTCCTGACATTGGTCCCCTTGAAGAGAATTTTTCTCATGTCTTTTAGTATCTTGCACTCCAAAGACTTTTGACTTCCAAAACACAGCTGCTTTGGCAGGTCATGCATGGAGCTACAGTGGAGTTGAACGAACAACTGCATTTTGATTAAACTTAAGAAAACTACTAATTGCACAACTTAGGAGTTGCTTCAGAGTGACTTTGTAATACAATGACACATGCTTATGAGCTTATTAATCTTTCTGTGATGTACATACAGATATGTACAAGTATATCACATCAAAATTAGGAGGGAAAACAGCACAACATCTTGTCAGCCTTATCCGTTAATACATAATGATTTTGGAAAACTGTAAATAGTGCCAAGTACTTAAACTATAAGAGTGCCAACACTTACAGATGTAACACTTGTATTATTTTTTAACTTTGTGTATTGGGAGACTGTCTGCAAAGACAGCTAAGAGGATGGTACAGAAGCTCATCTGTTTGAGGAACTGTGCTGAGGGTAGTCCTGGGCAGGTAACTAACTGCATCAGTCTGTGTTAGCCAGCCAGTGGACCCATTCTTCCATGCCACAGTCCCTTTCCTCCCTTGTGGTGTGGACTCTGAGGCATTTGGAGAGCAGAAGCTGGCTTGTACATCACTGAGGACACTGAGTATTAAATTTAAGGCTAAGTTGCGTTTGCTATTATGCAGCTCAGGGTTCAAACCTGCACTAGCTGCTTTCAAACAAGGCTGTTGCAGCCTAAGTCTTCACTGTTCATGGTGATGCACCAGCTAGAAAAGGTTCCGTTTCTTTTTTGCTGTGATTAATTTGGTGAATTCGTAGTTGGGGGGATGTCATGCTATATATTGAATTTTGGAAAGAAACACATTTGCTCAGGAACAGAGACAAACTGATCACTGCAGTACTATTGCTACAGACTCGCATTTCAGAGCAGACCTTTGTTTTGATCAAGTTACTGGAAAAAAATTCCAATAATAATTTTTGTGATAGACTTGCTTACTGAAAGTAGAAACCAACAAAAGTATTTATCTATTTACTTCTGCATGTGGGCAAGTAGATAAGAGTTGAAACTCGGGTACCACAACCTTGGTGATTTATATTTCAGAAAATAGGTTTACTAAGGCAAATCCAAGTATTAACATGTAAGTGCTGTATTTATCTTTATAAAAGTACAGAGAAACTGTTCTGCTATGTAGATACAGGTGTATAAAGTAGAAAGATTAAGAGTAATCCTTGTACCTTTACTATTTTTACTTAGGGGTTTTTTTGACCTACTTACAGCAAGGAAACTCAATGCTGATAGTCAGTGTCTTTGTTCCAAGGTATAGGGTGAAAGGATTTATATATCATCTTTGGCGTAATTCCTAGAAGTCTAGGGTCAGATTCTGATTCAGCTTTCCCTGGCTTAGGTCTGGAATACCTCAATTGATTTACTTTGGAATAATTCCAGGTTTGTCCCAATCCAGCTGACATCAAATCAGGACCCTACAATCCAGCTTTGTTTCATGTAGTCGGGTGAAGAGTTTGGATTGGTATGGTTTAACGGGGAATGAGGTGAGGTAATGCATTTAAAAATATTTCCTTGGAGAGGAAGTAGTTTTTCCTCGTTTGTTGATAGATTAAAGCATAGTTAAATTTGTTGGAATGTATTTTAGCTCCTCATTATAGCAAAACCTACTATTTCAGAACGGGCATGATTGCAGATTTTGTAGTGGAAAAAACCTGTAATTTATTCACCTTTGGTAAAAGCATCTTAAAATTCCAAAAGACAAAATACTCTTAATTCTTTCAAGTACAAAGTGTACTCTGAAATTATAGCTTGTTCCTTTTGGAAAGAGTGGTATTTTTTCTGAAAGGGTGCGATTCGATTATAATTTATTAGATACAGTTATTGAACTTAAGCAGAAAAAAATCCCTTTATTCACCTATTGCTTGTGACTTACCTTACAATACCTGCACTTAAAGAGTGGCTCCTGCTAAATAATTTTGATGTGCAACTGATGTAGATTGTGTTTTATTTTGAACGCTTACAAGCAGTTATAAACTCTGTCCCAGTGAGGTGCACTTGTTCCAAAAGAACATATTCAGGTTTAAATGCACACTTTGTTTTCTAAGGAAAAATCACTGCTGTACCTTTTTACAGGCCATAGAACCCGAGGGAATTTGTACTGTGCTGCTGGCAATATCCTGGACCATCCAGTGGTCTCAGTCATCTTCTTAGTTTAACTCCAACTGTTAAATAAACATGAATTTTAACTGTAAATATTTATTTCTTTGCCTCTGGAGAAGATGGAATAAACTTTGTCCCTCTGTTGAGAAATGTGAATTTTTTTCTTCCTCCTCTCTTCTTTGGCATGTTTGTTTAGCAGTTCTGACTCTGACTTGTGAAAAGACTGTTCCGAGGCCATCACGTTGGCTTTCTGAGGTTCCTCACTTGGTCTCCTTTACCTATGCACCGATCAGCTTTGGACTAGCTGGTGTCTAGCAGGGGTGTCTGTCAAAACACAGAGGTTTAAAGAGCCCAGGATGCTGTAAGGCGTTGTCTTTCAATAGAAGTCCTCTTGCATTGCACCTAGTTGGAGGATGAGTAACGCAAAGCTGCTTTACCCTTTTTTATTTTATATGCACGAATCATTCTTCTGGAAGATTTTGTCATGTAAAGGGCTCTATTGATTTGAGTTATTTACTTTGCAAGTATTTTTGCAAAATACTTGCAAAAACTTGGTTAAAGCTGAAAATGTATTTTGGTTTCATTAGATAGTGAAGCACTTTTGTTTCCTCCTTATTTTTTCCTCTTAGCCTGTCAGTATTATTCAACATTTCAGGTTAGTGTAGGATTCCCTGATATAAGCTAACAGCTGCTGCAGCAGCAGTAAAGTGTAATTACTTAGTATTAAGCCCAAAGCTCATTAGTCCTGGTGTTTTAGAGTTGTGTTGATAATTAGGGACTACTTTTCAAAGAACCACAGTGGTTTTTCCATGCAGCTCTGTGAGCTGAGTGTTCTCCCGATCAATGCAACGAATGCTGCTCTGCGATCTACTGTAGGAGCAGTTTTGTTCCAGTTCTTTGGGTGGGTGGGCTACTCCTAGGTGTGGGTTTTTTTTCTTTTTTATTATTATTATTCCCAGTGGCAAAAGAGTGTCATGTTTCATGGCTTCTGGGATGCTTTCTGTAGGTGAATATCATCTGGACTGTGTTGTATGATGTGTGTAGCTCTGCTGCCTTCTGGAAGCCTCTGTCTTCCTGCATCTCTAACTGGTTTCCAGGTGTTTAAGCTTTCTGCCCTGTGTCTTGTCCCCAGCAGGGCCTGATGAAAGCCTGAGAAAGAGGGTGGGCAAGAGGGCTGACTCCATACAATCCCTTCAGACTGTTCCTCACGGTCCTCTTTCCCATATGTTCCTCAGATGTGGACAGTGACTGGGTTGTGGGGTAAATGCATTGTTCTGGCAGTGGGAAGTGGCCATCTTTCCTGGAAGCTTTTCAACCCTTTTCCCAGCGTGCATTTAAATAGGGGTTCATTATATGATGGGGGAGAGGCTACAAGTCTTCTAGATAAAATGGTCGTGGGGAGCAGGCTGCCTTCTGCAGTGCAGTCATCTGGTGTGCAGCTGAGGCTCTTAGGAGAAGAGGCCAAAGGGAACAAGCTAGATGAATTGTCCTGCCAATCTGCATATGGCCTGTGGGCTATAGGTTGTTCATCCTAGATAGTTGCTTACAATTGTGAAGAACATTAAGATTTTGCAGTAAAACTTTAGAAAAATACTTAACAGCATGAGAAAAATCTGCTTAAGCCACAATGAACTCTCTAATTCTTTTTACCAGCCTTCCACAAGGAGGGAGCATCTGGTGGACAGAATAGATCAGAGTCCTGAGTGCATATGCTAGTGGTTTCATTGTCATCAACAGACATTATATTTTTGTTGATTTATTTTGTGCAACGAATAAAACTTCATTTCCTGCTCTGCTGAGGATGTTCTACTTTGCTTGACTTGTACAAAAATGAACTATGGTTGTATCCATATAAAAGTTGAAAGCAACTGGGTGGCATGGAGTTAATGGTGGACATCTTGTTTTATCTACTTACGTGTATATGACAGTTCTTTTCATCTGAAATCCTCTAGTTGTTGATGATGCTAAATCTTCTGCAGGTAACTTTCCCTCTTCAGGACTGTTATCTAAAGGTCAAGGTCATCTTTTCTTTGTTTATTACATCTCTAAGAGTATTCCACTCACAAATGTGGCTTATAAAACTGTAGTTTATTACCCATACACTGATTGTTTAAGCACTTCTGTCCTCAGTGAAGTATGTGTATGTGATATTCTTGGATACCTTTACCCAATTCAAAATCTTAATAGTGATGATACTTGCGTCTTTAATGTGGAGCATACTTGTATTTTATACTACTGGGTTTTTTTTTTTTGTGCCTGCACTACAGTTTCAAATCTTGTTTTAGAAATGGTAGGACAGGCAGGAAGGTGGGAAAGGGTGGACAAGGATGCTTATTTACATCCAGGTCAGCCCATGCATGTAAGAATTTGATAGGCTTGAACATGTTCAGAATTATTCTTAAGCTTTACTGCTTGAGAGATCTTGTATGTTTCAGCTTTCTACTCCTCGTTTACATCAGATGACCACTTGCTGTGCTGCTTGCTGTAAGTTTCACCCTGAGCTGTTTTCTGCCACCTGAGCTTATGCTTTGCCTTTCTGAACTTCCCTTCCTGGTTCCAACCACCTCTCTCCCTTTACAAACCAATAGTGCTTCAACTGCTACTTCATTTTGAATGTTAATATAGATTTAATGTCACTATTGCATACTTTATTTGGCCTTAATTAAAGGAGTGTAAGACCTCAGTTTTGGAAAGGGTTCATGTATTTTGAAAATGAGAAGCATATAAACTCCCCATCAGAAAGGCAGGCCTTAAAAGCTTGTCCTGCAGTCCTGAACCAGTTTCCATATATATTCATTTTATTCAGAATCCTGAGATAAAATAGGCTGAAAATTAGAATAACAAGTAATTTGAGGACAAAGGTAGATGTTATCAATATTTACAGTATTTGGAAACATTTCTTAAAGATTAATGGGTCTTAAAGATTAGGAAGTGCATGTCTGATAAAACAAGCTATATAGTATTGTATTTTTGAGTTTAAATTTACACAATTAAAAATAAAAGACATTTGGATTCCTTTAGAATACTTCATCCCTTTAACAGACTTGATGAATCCCATTTAAAAAAATTTGATTCTTGCACCATTTCAGAGTTTCAAAGTATTTTCATTTGGCTTAGTAAGCAGAGGTAGTGTGCATAGAATTTTCTGATATAGGGTTTGGGTTTTTTTTTTTGACAGTAAAAATGCAAATAATAGTAGTCAGTATCACACTTCTGTTCATAAATTTGGAGCTTTTTATAAGCTCTTGCTTGATAAAACTTTTAATGAAACCCAGTTTATTTTAGGAAAAATTGCCTTTACCCTCCTGGGAATGCTACCCTCGTCCTGTTTTCTATTTGTTCTTTCGTGAATTTTCATTTCTAAAAAAAATGTTATTCCATGCACTATTTAAATATTTGATGTTTTGTCCAAAGCTTATACATAATTCTGATTCTACAAACCCACTTATTTACCATTCTAGTGAAATATGTATTTCAGACTGAAGTCAATTCATCACTGGAATTTTATGCCTCTTCTTATGATCCATTTTCTTAACTGAGCCATTGCTTTTCCAATTTTGTAATTAAAATCACCCCTTTCATGCAAACATAGGTCTATACGTCATCTAAGCTGTTAGAGAACAGTGATATGTAAGGTGCATTTAAATATAATTGAAATTACAATAATGATATAAAATGCAAATACTTTTCTACGCCATTATCTCTTTTTGCTATAGTCTAAGACTTGGAGAAAAAAAATTAGCTGTAATGTACCTCGTGATTTGGTAGAAAGAGGGTTCACAGTGTGGTTTTTGGGTGTGTGGTTTTTTCTTTTTGTGTGTGTATGTATGGCTGCAGATACAGTGTTCCCATGTGTTGTGGTTACATTAATTGTTCAGCATATCAGTTCTTTTGCTCCTGTGTAACAGCAGCTGTGAAAAACTTCTAGCACTATGTAACTTGTTGGAAAAAGTCCCCGATAAAACGGGTAAGTTCGAACTTCAAAACTGGTCTCTAGTATTATGTACATATTCAGAGACACTGCTCACTGGGGCTTAGTCTCTATTATATTGAAAGCAGCTGCCTGTTGATGTTTGCTGGGTAGATAGTCAATGCTTGGCCCAAGATAAAACAAAAATTAGCAATGTAGGGTATGCAGAAGGCTTCTTGTTGCTTACAGGGTGTAGCATTTAAGGTGCTGCAGCGGATGAGCTTGGGGACAGCAGTGTTGCTCTTCGCTGCCCTTATGGTACCTGCTGGGAAGTCTGCAAAGCCCTTGACTCCCAAGGTTGGTCATCTCATCCTTTGCCATCCACAGCCCTTCCCTCACCTTGTGTGGCCCAGCAGGTTCCTCACTTGGCAAAACTCGTGTGTGGTTCAGTGGCTTTACCCAGTCTGTTTCATTGCTGCAATATGTATTGTTCTTAATTAATGCAATTCTGAACCCAATAGTTCAGTTGCCCAAAGATTACTTTGAAAATACTTAGCCATTTTAATTTCCTGCTGAGCAGTGGCATCCGCACAGAATACCGTGCGAGTAGCAGGTAGTTTCACGATTCTCTGGGGGCATGGTTTGCTGCAGCTGGTTTTGCTGTACTCTTATTCAATAAAATGTTTTACTGAATATCTCATAATAAGCTGCTGTTGTACAGTCACGGTGGTATTTTGTAATAAACCTACAATAATCCACCTGCCTGGATTGCAGCAAAAGGTTTAATGAATTGAGTCTTTCCCCACTGCTGGCCACCTCCTACCTCCCCACCCTGAGATGGAGAACGTCCCAGACTCTGCTTGAGAGGAAATACTGGGGCAAAGTAACACGAAAACTCAGGCTTCTTTCACCTGAGAAACACACTCCTTCCTCCAGAAGGTAGGGGAAGGAAAAAACCCAACCTTGCTAGGTATGTAGAGTTACCAAACATGCCTTTCGTTGCTTATCTGCAGTGCTTCAACACAGTATCTTTATTCTAACGGTGTTGTCTTAATGGTCCTGTTTTACATCAGGAACAACTGGACATATCTGAGGTGCGTGCTGGCACCTAGTTTCTGGATTTTGTCCTGTGGAATATTCAGGTGGTTTAAAAGGCAGTCGTCTAAATGACTGTACATTAATGTGGGGAAAAACCTGTTTCAAATAACTTTTATATATCTTGCAGTATTTAATATACATCTAGTAATAGCTGTGTATGTAATTGTCTCTATATGATCAAAATCAATTATTGGACATACTTTTACATTCAGATGCCAAATTAAAATTTACTGTCAAATGTGAGTGAGGTTTCTTTTTCCATTTAATAACTCTGGAACTAAGATTTACCGCTCTGTGCGAAGCTCAACTTAGTATGTTGTAGCTGATTGAAGTATTGCTGGGAGATGCTTATGGGAATTTTCTCATGCTCATTGGTTTGGCTGTTGTTCAGAGAACCATTTTCATAACTTCTTCCAAACTGTTTTGGTGAGCTTACAGATCTTACATAGAATAAGCCATTTAGTAAGTTTTAGTCCCTTTAAAATCTTGTAGAGAGACAGTCACACATTTGAGTTTTACATAGCAAAATACGTGACAGGGAATAAGGGCAAGGTCTACTCCTTTTTTTAAAATTTTTTTTTTTTTCCTTTGTATTAAGTCAGGGAGATGACTGTCCATGCTATGAGTCACACTCAGGTGAAAGTGGTATTTCTTGTGTATTAATGATCCTGAATTTAGGAACACTTTGTTTTCTGTTTCTATGACACTCTGTTCTTGTTTCCTTTGTCTTTCATGATCTTTATCCTACTATCCCCCTTTCATTTCTGATCATCTACTAGTCTGTCCTCGGCACTATTCAGTAGTCAATATTGGAGTAAGTAACTATTGAAGAAGCTTCCTACAGTCCTGGATGAATAGGCTTTTGAGACCAACAGGAGCTTTTTGACCATCTAATCTTACTATAAGAATGTCTAAAAATTGAACTAATTTTCCCTGATCTTTAGCACTATGATGAATCAAGTTTCTTCCTTGGGCTAACATATGGCACTTAATCAGTTCTGTGCCAGGAATATTTTTTTTTTTTGGGTAGACTTATGAAGGATTGTTTTAAAATTGATCAGGATGTTTGCAGGGCTTGCTGCCCTAGGAATCTGAGTATCTCTGGCCTTGTTTCTGCACACTTTGAAGTACAAGGGAAAACTTCAAGTTGGTGATTTAATGATTCTCTCTGATGTATATTCTGGCACAGGGCTGGTGGTGTCCCAGATGCATGCTTGGGGCTAATGGAACTTGCAGCAGGGGAGCAACATGAGACTGTAGGGTGGAAGACAGAAATAAAGAGTACTTTCTCCCTTTTCCATCTTGACATTAGGAAATGAAGGAGGATTTCATGTGCAGAACTTGTAACAGAGATTGGGATACTGCAATTTTACAATTTTAACAGTAGTAAACATAGGAAAAGGGACTAGTGGTCTGTGGCTCATGTATACTTTCTTTGAGATATTTGGCAAAATGAACAAGGTCACCTTTTGGTTGCATGGATATGGGTGGATGGATGGACTTAGGCATAATGGAGTATATTAAGTCAAGTGTAACATTTGCCTAGGAGCAGAGAGGGAGAGAATAGAGAGGGCAGGGACCAGAAAAGAAGTGCTGAGTATGTTAGTGGTCCTTGAATTCTCTAGGATGTCATGTGCAGCATGTAATTCTGCATAATGGTTTCTTCAGCGCTGTGTGGAACATGACCAATTTCTTGATAGGATAAGTAGCTCTTGGTGTTTGGGTTTTTTTTTTTTTGTTAATATTATTTAATTCAACTGAAAAGCCCCACTACTTTTCAGCACTTGCTCTTCCATTCCTGCAGTTTTCTGTCCTTCGTGCTGTTGATGTACCGGTCGGCAAAATTTCGCTTTGGAGGCCCTCAGTTTGTAGTGATTCTGGAGTTGAGGTTAGAGTTGGTTAAAATATATTTGTAAGGATTTAAACTTGTTTAAAAAAACTTAAAATGTATAGATGTTCTGCCTAAAATAAATGTTCCTGTTGTCTTTGGTTATTTGCCCTTTGTGATAGAACCCAAAGCTACTGCGAGGAGTTACTCTATATTGTTGATTTCTGCAGCTGTAAATCAGGATTGATAAGGAAAGAGTAAGGAAGGTGCAGTACCCTGAGACTTGGTAGTTCCCAGCCTTTTTGTATGCGGTTCTTCAGCAGCCTTGAAGCGCTTTCCTGCTTTTAGGAATGTGTAATTAATGTGTCACTGTCCATCAAGGTCTTGAGGCAACCCCTTGAAAAGGAGAGCTAACAAATACGATTTCATCAGTGCTTTACATTAATCAAAACTCTCTGAAAGTGAAAAGCTACTGTGTCTGTATGTTGACTCATCTTTAGCACCTAATTACAGTGTAAAGCTTTTATTCTAGAACAAATCCCAGTTGGCCCTATCATGTAGAAACACGAGAAATGTCTTTAGTCTTCTGCTATCTCACATCATGCCTGTTAGGTTTTGAGATATTTAATTTTTCTGTTTGGACCTTAAAAAGTCCTCAGTCTGATATCAGAAAAATGAAATATTCCAAATACATGTAAGTATTTTTGTTGTGATTGACCTAAAATAATGTAGTTGTTTGGATGGTTTGCATCTTCAAAGAAAAATCTAAGCCTCTGCTTGGTTTTCTAAACTGAGCATATTTTTATGTAATAAATAAATATGGTTTTCATTGCGTATTTTTAACACTGTTATTTTATGGGCTAAAAGACTATAAACTCTATAAATTTTAAAAAACTTAATCAGAAAGGGAAATATTTCACATTGAAGTGTAAATCTAAGAGGAGGGGAGGACACAAACCAGGCAAGGATCTTTAATTTACAGGGATAGTTATGAATCTTTATGGTTTTTTGTTACAAAAGTAACAGGCAAAAAAATGCTCTCCCTGACCTACAACAGATACCATATGCAAAATTTTTATTAAATACAAGGACACTTTTTTAGTAAAATATAACACCGTGAATACTACTTCACAGATTTACAGAATGGTAGGGGCTAGAAGGGACCTTTGGAGATCCCTTCCCTGCCAAAGCAGGGTCACCTAGAGCAGGTTGCACAGGAACTCATCCAGGTGGGTTTGTGTCTCCACAAAACGAGGCTCCACAACTTCTCTGGGCAGTCTGGTCCCATGTCTGCCCTCTGTCACCCTTGAAATAAAGAAGTTTTTCCTCATGTTCTCACTTAATACTTCTCACCAAAACCACTTTCATATGTGGTTTTGGAAAGCTGAGTACAGGAACACAGAATACTCAAGGAAAATGTTGTGCTGTATTCAGGCCATCTGTGTTTTTTCTTTTTAGCTGTAAGTATATCCACATATATTGTGTGCGTATATTAATCTATTTTTATATGCTACAATGATGAACACTGCCAAAATACCTTCATGAAGTAATCTTTTGTGGGAAGTAATTAAAGACTTTTAGTCTCTGCTCCCATGTACAAATAGTACATTTGCACATAGGGGCAGAAGGTACGTGATGGGCAAGTGTGCACGTAATGTGAGTCTAGTATAAGCATAAAAGAGCAGATGTAGAAGTGTCCTTGTTTTTTGAGATCTTACATGTGTCATGTTTATTTGTAGCTGGACATGACATTTTAGTAAGCTGTATATGTATATCTGGAAGTATTCATAACTTAAATTTGCAGATAAGTTTTGCATTGACACTTGTGATGTAAAAATTTATAAGGCATTCAGATGATAGCACTGTGGCTACTGCTGTTTTTGTCATCTGGAGTTCGTATGAAAAAATAAAAAAAGTATATATACAATTGATGACTTTCCAATATTCTGTATCATGATTTGGCATGAAGTTTTGGCTTGATAATGTAGATGCTCTTTGTTCTTAATCTATATTGTTACTACTTTTATTTTCCAAAGAGTTAATAAAATCCACAGGTTAACTGTCTCCGTTATTGCGTCTCTTATTTTTTTAACTATTGCATTGAAACAACAGCTCTTTAATCATATTTTAAATTAATTTTTATGTTGCTTTTTCTGTTTAACTATTTTTTTTCATCCTAATGCTTGTAGAGTATAGGATAGTTTAAAACAAGACTGCATGTGGATAGGAAAAAGCTGTTCATCATTTGGTACAAGTGCTTATCCATGTGTAAGTCTGCCTGTGGGCTTCCACAATTGAGCAGGATTAGGATGAAATTGTAACTGCCAGATGATGTTTCTAAAAACACATAGGAAGTGACAATATAGGAAACAAATTTCAGTATATTTAAAAAGATGAATATTATCATTGTGTGACTATGTTAAGAGACTCCTATCAGTATGATGCACTACCATAATCATGTCCAAGGTAACTTTCTTGATATGCAGTGTATTGTCTATTTGAACCTTATATTATGGCTTAGAAACTGATTTTGAGGCTCACGTGTATGTAAATGATTGTTTAAGCACTGAACACTTAATTATTTCCAAATTTCCTGGAAGTTCTGATCTGCTGGCCCATTTGCTATGTGAAGGCTAGAGCATTTTTTTCTTACCAAGTATAAAACAAATACTAACCTCTTTGTGTAGTGAATCACAAACTTGTGCTCCTCCCCCAACAGTAAATCTTGAGAAAGAGCAGCTCTCGTTTGACCGCGCTTATTCCAGATTTCAGAAAAACATGTTGCTCAAACTGACATGGTTTAGAGCTTTAAATTTCCAGAGAACTTTAATAATATGTATGTATCAATAGTTTATGTTGAACAAACAGTATACAGGACTCTTTCAGAAGTGATAGTTGCCGTGTCCAACTTTGTGGGCACAAGTACGATATAGCTCAACCTTCTCCAAGATGTGGGGTAAATATTTGGTCCACAGGCTATTTGAGGGGGAAGGAGGAAAAGACAGTAGTGAGGAGACCTGCCTGGAAAGAAAAAGTGTAGAGGGTGTGTGTATGGTGGATTCAGGAGTAGATGGACTATGGTCGGTGCCACAGGAAGGTGCTAAAGCATGAACCTGACCCCTGGGTGATTGCCATGGGTTGACAATCTTGAGTTGTGTTTGTCTTTAAGCGATTGTTATTACCTAAAATTCCCATCAAGACTTATTTGTAAAGCGAGGGATTTGCCTTCTGAATAATGGAATTACCTGTGGCAACTTCTCTTCAGGGCTGCAGATAAAAAGCATCACTCAAAGCGCTCTTTTAATTTGGTATGAATGCAGTTGCACTCAAATGAATTTATAGTATTGTGGATAGTATACTTTCAGGTTAGTTTTTGAAGAAGCTAAAGCTCTCCAGCATCCCAACAAATATATGCCATGTAAAATGATAAATATTAGAGAAACCTGAATGAGTTGGTGACTTAGTGGTGATTACTCATGTCAAATTTACATTAAGAAATGTGTTCTATAAATTTAAGTGAATAGAGAAAAACCTGATGAATAATAGATGGGAGAGAACATTTTTGTGAGTTTAGGTTTAAATCTATTTCTTGGCCTATGTTTTTCAGTAGTTTTGTTACAGATGATGTTCCATGTTTTGATTTGAAACGAGACATTATTTTCTTCCACAGTAAATGCTCCCTGAGCTTTCCTGCTTGGCATCATATGAGATTAGAGGATGTTTCCAGGCTTTTAACTTTCCCACATGCATATTTTTTTCCCCAAGTTCTCTTGAATCTTATTTCTCCTTTCTGTTGTTCAGTTTCTAATCTCTTACTTTTGCATGTGGCTGGAGTGTGCAGTTGAGCAACAAAAAGCAACAGTCCTGTCCCTGTCGCCCCAGCTCCTGTCAGAATGTTTGTATGTTTGATTCCCATGGGCATGTAACTTCATTTCTTGCTGACACTCACTTTCCTCCCTCATTTGAAACCTGTACTCTTTCCTTTGTTGCAAATTAGATAGGAATAAAAGAAAAATTATTTTCCATTCATTTGAAGAATTTTGTTGAAATTTCTCTAAGGAAGAAAGTGGTGTGCACATTGTGGTCACAAGAAAGAATAATAAACAGTCTCTACTATTAGTAGGCACTAAAAAGTCCCTACTGCCTGAGAGGAGGCACATTGTATTTTAAACTAACCAATGCGATAAAAACTTACGTGTTATGTTACAATTACAGAGGTCTTTTGTAAAACTTCACAACAGTTATAAGGTAGTGTTGACAGCTACATTTCTCAAGATGTAGCATTCTGGTGGTTTTGTGTGATAGATTGCTGACTATTTTAGAAGATAGATTATTGTTTGTTTAGGTTTAAGGTAATGTTTCAAAAGCTTTCTTATTTAAAAAGCAGTGCATTATAAATAGCAATAAATTCCTTGAAATGATGTACACATCACAGACTGACAATTGCAAAAGAAATGACTGATTATAAGCAAAAACTCCATAATGTACATGCTTTGAATAAGTTGCAGCTATGTGTACTTTTTTACATTGATTAACTAGGAAGTTTTTGCAGCCATTTAGCCAGCTTTGTAGTTTAGTCCATTAGTTTTAACTAATGTTATTTAGATAAGATGTAATTGATGAATTACATTTGGCGAAAAACTGTTCTTCCGCATAGTGGTGTCTGAAGTTAACTTAGAGTAAAAATAAAAAATAAAATTTAAAGTGAGCTTTTAGAAATACAGTAGGGTTATTAATGTGTAATTAGAAGTTTAAATACAAGCATTTTGTTAAAATCATTGCCTTGTTTTTATAGAAGCCTTGCTGGGGACAACTAAATAGCTGGAGATAACTGTGACCTTCCGTTAACTTGGCTTCTGTGTTTAGAATTTAATCAGCTGAAAAGCTAAAAAACTATCTGAATTAGGACAAATGATGTTTTATCCAGCTGTATGGAAGTCTCCAAAATTTGACATACAATTACACTCACCCAATAGGTTTTCATTTGTTAAAGGTATTTGAATGTCATTCATACATAGGATTAACAATACAATTACATAGTGTTACATGTATGTGCATAGAATGCACAAAAAGTACGCTGCATGAGAATGATTGTTGGAAATATGTTAGGAAATGATGTTTTGTCTTAGCACAGCGCTAAAAATCCATTAGTATTCTGTTTGTGAAGGGTGTGCTTAGTTCTTAAAAGGGGAAATTTTTTTACAAGTGTCATGTCCATGTTCCAGTCTCCTGCTGTACATGGTATTGTACCCTGAGATCTTATATTCTCTTTAATGAAACTCCTCATGCTTTTGAATTTGCAGAATGCAGTGAAAACTGTGGAGAGTTTCAGTATTTCTGTGCCTGCAGCTGAGAAATCTCTTTCCTACTTGAACCTCCCTGTACTGGCAAAAATGTCCTGAAAAGTACCATTCCCAGCTTGGAAAGAATTCCACTGGTGTGTGTTCTGTGGAAATGGCCACAAGCTCAAATTTGGCGTGGCCCCATCTCAAATGGTAACCAGGGAAGAAAGGACTGCTTGGCCAACGTGTATGACCCAGCGGTTTTTAGTTGTGTTGGGTTTTAAGCTTGATATCTTAAGGAAACTAGATGTGTGTGATTTTTGTGTGTTGTTGAGTCTTTTCTTTCTCTTCTCCCACAGTGCTCCATTAAATTTTGAAACTGTTGACTAGTTTCAAACAATTTTGATGGAGAATGAGTCACTTTAAGGATAGTAACCAATAAATTTGTGAAAATCAGTGCAGCTGGGAGACCCTAGTAGGTATACTCCTCCTGACCTTGGCATCCATTGCCAAAAATCCATTGCCATTTCATTACCTCCTTTCCTCTCTTTCCAGCCCCAGCAGCTGCCAAAAGCCAAGCCCAAATGATGCTTTGCAATGAAAAGGGCTTGCTTGTATGACATGGTCTCCAGGCAAAGCTTTGTGCCTCAGGCCTTTCTCTGTCATGTGTCAGAAGTTTGTTGTGATGTTAGACATTTGAGAGCTGGGGGATTACTCAATTTGCGGGGGCCCTGCTGTAGGTATGCTCGCAATAGTGGTTGGGATTAAGAGAAAATTTGGTCTGGACAGTATTCTGCCTTCCTCTGAAGGAAGTGGGTGGCAAGGTTATGTTGTAATAAAAATTATTACTACATCCTTGGCAGGTGCTCGGTGGAGAGAATTCTTGCACGTGGGGTCTGGCTTTCTAATAAACTGCTGTAGGAAATGTGTTAGGGAAAAGTACCCCCTAAAAAAAGTGTGAAATAGACCTGCAACTGCAACCCACTAGGACAGTGGGAGGAAACAAGTACAATTAAGAATCTGCCACCACAAAGGAAAGTGATGTCAGGGTGAAGAGTCTAATGCCAATTGAAATAGTGCTGGACACCAGTGCTAGCCCTCTGGCAGGTGGAACAAATACAATAGGAAGAGTGACTGGAATGGGCCAGGTTTTTGCTAATGGTTCCCAGGTGGGTTTTAATGAACCAATGATGTGATTGAGCTGCGCTCACAATGATATTTAGGTCTTCCTGCAGTGTTCAGAACAACATACTTGAATAGCTGAGCACTATTTCTCTAGTATTTATCTTAATTAGTATTTCAGGGACCTCTAACAAGGATGAGAGTATGTCCAGTCTTTGGTACAGTGTCTTCCAGAATAGCACACAAAAAAGTAAACTGGCCTAAATATCACTACTGTACACAGAAGAAATGCAGTGGTGTAAGGTCATTTGTTGTGGTGCTGACCAGTTCAGTGGCTGGACCTGTCTGTGGATGAAAAGGTTCTGTGACAGCCCCTGAATTAGGGGCTGTTAGACCCCTGTTAGGCTGGATGACAGCAGAAGAGTCAATCTGTTCTGGAGTTTCCATGCATTGGAGATAAACTGTTTCAATGTGAAATATATATTCTTTTTTGTTCAGACTTAACTTTCAGGAAAAAGTTGTGCCAGTTTTTTTAACACTCTTAATTTTACTAGGTTTTTGTTGTTCCTGAACGTAAGTCAGAAAAGAGAATAAAAATGTTGAAGGTCACTTCTTGTCTCTTTCCTTATGTTTTTCAGTCTATTCTGAGTGTTTCCTGTCACTTTTTCATCTCTGTCCTTCAGGGTAAATGGTTTCAGCCAGTCTTTCCTTCTTGTTTCCAGTCATAGAGAACGTGTCGGGCAGAAGAACCTTTTAAGGCCACATCTGTCCCATGTCAAGGATGCTCCATACCATTGGTTTTGCTGAAGGAGCTCACCTAGCACTAGTCTTTCTGCTACATCTCTCCTCCGGACTCCTTTCCTTTCAGGCCACCCTGGTGTGAGAATTACTGAGTTAGAGCTCTGTGCACTGAGTTTTGTGGAACAAACATTTAAGCAGTGCCTTTTTTTTCATTCCTTCCATACTTTATATAGTGATGTCAAATCTTGAGTGTAGCAGCCAGTTACTACTGTAGTATTTCTTATTGTTTGTCGTTTTCTTTGTAGCTTTGAGAGCTCTGATCATGGATCAGGACTCCACTGTGCTAGGTATTCAACAAACACAGAATAATGTTACAGAACTAAGATACCCCCACTTGTATCCACCCAAACCAAAGCACTGGGCAAACTTTCTGTAACATGAGGAAGAGTGAAATCTTTAAGAAGTTTATCCTGGGAGAAATTGCACAAAAGCCATTTTGAGATGTTTGTTTCTATTAAAAAGCACTTACATCATGGTAGGTGGTCTCATAATTTTTTTAAAAACACAATAAATGTATCAAACTTTACTAGATGATCAGTTAACAGTTTATAATATAACTTTCTTTCCAAAATAGAAAGAAGATGTTTTTACAACTCATTTCCCTCAATGACTTGCAAAGTCATTTTATTTGTTGCTCTGTCTTAGATGTTGAGAAATTGGGGTGTATTTCTGAGGATCACTTAGTGAGAATAGCCCATTTTATTTATCTTTGGCCTTATCACCATAGGCTTTTAGACTCTGACATCTCCCTTTCTTGTAAACAAAGGGATCTTCCTCTTGAATACCTCAGATGATCACCTAATCAAAACAGTAGCAACATCACAGGGAGATTAAATTGCTCAGAAATCAGTAGGCAGACAGCACACATTCTGAAGTATCAGTGCAACAGACTTCCTGCAAGCTTCTTGGCTTTCAGCTGGGCTGCTGTGGCAGTGTTTTAGCCTGTCCACAGCTTTCACATGGATTTTTAACTCATACCCCTATTTCAGAGCACATTGTGCTATGCTAATATAAAGTTAAGAAAACACGGCTTATGGTAAGAGACTGAGAGATGGGTGTAACCTCTAGCACAGTGTGCCTTGCTCATTGCTGCCACTACTTGTTTCTCTGAATCTAACATCAGCTAGATTTCCTCTTTTTCAGTTTAAAACTGTTGCCCCTTGTCCTATCATTACACCTCCTCACAGAGTCCCTCCCCATCTCTCCTGTAGGCCCCCTTTATGTACTGAAAGGCTGCTGTAAGGTCTCCCTGGAGCCTTCTGTTCTCCAGGCTGAGCAACCTCAACTCTCTCATCCTGTCTTCGTGGGAGAGGTGCTACAGCCCTCTGGTGGCCCTCCTCTGGACCCCTTCCAACAGGTCCATGTCCTTCCTGTGCTGAGGACTCTAGAGCTGGATGCAGTACTCAGGTGAGGTCTCACCAGAGCAGAGTAGAGGGGTAGAATCACCTCCCTCGACCTGCTGGCCATGCTTCTTTTGGTGTGGTTGGCTTTCTGGGCTGCAAGTGCCCATTGCTGTTTCTTGTTGAGCTTTCCGTCCATCAACACCCCCAAGTCTTTCTCCTCAGGGCTGCTGTCAAGCCATTCTCTGCCCAGGCTGTATTTGTGCTTGGGATTGTGGTGGCCCAGGTGCAGGACCCTGCATTTTGCCTTGTTGAACTTTGTGAGGTTTGCACAGGCCCACTTCTCAAGCCTGTCCAGGTCCCTCCGGATGGCATCGCTTCCCTCCTGTGTGTTGACCGTGCCACACAGCTTGGTGTCATTGGGTGCAGTCAATCCCACTGACCATGTCTCCAACAAAGATGTTAAACAGCAATGGTCCCAGTACTGACCCCCGAGGAACACCACTTGTCCCTGGTTTCCACTTGGACACCGAGCTGTTGACCACAGCCCTTTGAGTGCAGCTATCTAGCCAGTTCCTGATCCACCGAGTGGTCCATCCATCAAATCTGTGTCTCCAGTTTAGAGACCAGCATGTCACATGGGATGGAATAGAATCAAACACTTTGCATAAGTCCAGGTGGATGACACCTGTTGCTCTTTCCTTATCTACCAGTGCTGTAGCAACATTGTAAAAGGCCATCAGATTTGTCCAGGAGGATCTGCTCCATTATCTTGCCAGGCACAGAGGTGAGACTTACCAGCCTGTAGTTCCCTGCATCTTACTTTTTGTCATTTTTGAAAATGGGGGTTATGTTTCTCCCTTTCCAGTCAGCGTGAACTTCACCAGACTGGCAATACTTTTCAAACATAATGGAAAGAAGCCTAGCAACTTCATCTGCCAGTTCCCTCAGGAGCCGTGGATGGATTTCATCAGGTCCCGTGGACTTCTGTACCTTCAGGTTCCTTAGATAGTCTTGAACCTGATCTTCTCCTATAGTGGGTGGTTCTTCATTCTCACAGCCCCTGTTTTTGCCTTTTCTAAGGTAATATTTAAAAAAAACTTATATTACTTTTTGTTTCATTTTTGCATGGGGAGGAATCATAGAGCAATTTGGGATAATCTCTGGATATGATCTAGTCTGACCTCATGCCCAGAAGCAAGTCCAATTAGAGCAGGTTGCTCCAGGGCTTGGCCAGCCAAGTGCTGAAAAGCTCCGAAGATTGAGACTCCACCACCTCTCTGGGCAGTTTGTTCCAACACTTGATCACCCTCCTGGTAAAAAAGCTTTCTCTCTGCTTGGGATTGCCTGTGTTTCAGATTTGTCAAAGGAGTACTGTGAGAGGATGAGTGGATTCTCTTCTGCGAAGCTGCTTTCTAGCAATTTGGGTCTTAGTCTGTAGTTACACAGAGTACCTCCATCTCAGGTGCAGGACTTAAGTGTCTGGACTTCACAGAGTTCCTGACAGCCAATTTCTTCAGCCTCCCGAGGACCTTATCAATAGCAGCCCTGCCCACCAGTACATTGGCTCTTCCCTGTAGGTTGGTGCCATCCACAGCCTCGCTGAGGGTGCACTCTGTCCCATCTTTCCTGGCTTTAATAGGGATGTTAAACACCACAGGCTTGGTACTGATCCCTGAGGGATGCCACAAGTCTCTAGCCACCAGCCGGGCTTTGTACCCCTGATCACAACCCTTTGAGCTCAAGTGGTCCAGCTGCTTTTTCACCCAACTTATCTCCCACTCTCCAGTTGATATCTCACTAGGTTGGGACCCAAGTCTGGGCAGGACACGGTGTTAAAGCCCTTGCTAGAATGAGTGTGTGCTGACTGTTACCTTCTGTCTCAGCGCAGGCAGCTCCGTGCTCAGCCATGTAAGCACAGACCACTAGTGGGAAATGAATCCTTCTCTTGCAGTTTTTGCATCTTGCAATTTAAGATATGCTTTACAGAAATAGAAGTATGTGTCTCTTACTGACTTGTAAAGGGTATTAAGCTCGATGTTTTAGAAATTACAAAGGATCAGAAAAGGCAAAATTTTGTAGAGGAAGAGAGAAAACGGTAATGGAGAACTCTCTGCAAGTTTGTGCAGTAGGTTCAGGTTTTAAAATGGTAATTCATAATGGTTCTTTTTACATATTTTATTGTGTGTGGGTGTTTTTTTTGAACTCAGTTTTATTTTTAACTTGATTTGATGAAAGCAGAGAGACAATATTTGCATAAATAGTTACGTGATTCCCAAGAGAAAACATTATTTTCCCATAAAGCATGCTTATGAGGCATTTTATTTGCGAGGTTTTGCGCATTAAATAGGATTTATGTCTTATAAAAGGGGAAAGTGTCTTTTTAAAGAGAAAAAGAACTATCTATTTTAAATTTAGGAAACAGAATAATGAACAAAAGTAACAAACTCTGCTTATTAGGAACGATCATAATAAGCCTCATGTAGTATGTGTTCAGGTGGTGTTAATTATAATTTGATTTAAACCTCACGATAACTGTTTATATTATAGAAGAAAACAGACTGAGGAACTCCCATGTAAATTTAGTAGCCTGAGTGTCTTTAGCATGTTACTTATTACTTGCGTAGTTTTTAGTGCTCTATGGAAGCATTTCAGCCCTGTACCTGCTCTGACACATCTGCCAAAAGGGAAGAAGGAGCCTGGTTGTGCACATTTCTATTTGTCCTGCTCCAAAGTACATTTGAGTAACAACTCCCACAAGTACAATCTCCTGTTAAATTTTTTAAGTTTTCTAGGCTTTACTTATGATACAAGCTAGTGGGAAAAGATATGTTTTTTAAATGAGTGTAATTTTCTTTAAAGATCATCTCTCCAGGTACATGATGAGTATTTTTAATTTTTTGTTGTTGTGACTGTTGTTTGGAATCACTCTTGTTATTGCTAAAATGAGTGGGCATTTATCAAATCTCATACTGTGACTATAGTTATTAGCACTTTTGGAATGTAACTCCCTTCCCAGCCCCAGTATAATTTTGACTTTAAAATGTTTGTCATCTGGTGTGAGGTGGATTTATGGGAGCGTAGTAGTTTTAGTGCCTTTTGGCTGTGTGTTTCTGATGACATCACTGTGATCTAGACACAGTGTGTGACTCTAGTTGGTTCCAGTGTTAAATAGTTTCATAATTATGCTAGTTTTGGCAGTTTGCTTGGAACTTTTTCCCATCTCTTTAATGAACGTGTTTTACTTCTGGGCTTATGAGACAGCCACATGTTTGAGAAATTAATAGTGTGCTCTGAAAGTTAACATTGAGCAGAAGTGTGCAGATACAAAAAGCTTTTGGTTATACGTCTGTGTAGGAATGTAGTTCCGATAAGGTCATGACCACTGTTATCATCTTCCAGTAATTAAAGAATACAACGTTTGCTTAATAAAGTATCGGTAGCTGTTGTGAAAAATGGTGTGTGCTCACGCTCAGAAAACGCCCATACAGCTCTCGAAAACCATTTTGGTCATTGTAAAGTAAGGGAATGAATGGATGTTATTCCAGATGAAAAAAACTTTTTCCAAATGTTTGGTCAGATTTAATTCTCCTTAAGTTTAGGAGGGATCCTCTGTTACTTCATGTGGATTAAGTCACAAAGGTGTGTTTCTGAGATAAATTTTTGTGTTGCATTTTGACATAATCTTGGAATATGTACATTTTTGATTACTTTTAGGTCCAACTTGCTGTAAATGGTTACAACCTTTTTCCATCACAACAGACTTGTAGCTCAGGGAAATAGAAAAAGCTTATTATATTGAGTTTATTTATATGTTAAGATTTGAGACTTTCTTTCAAAATTAACGCAATCTAAGGGCTCTCTGCCTCTTTCCTTTAAAACAAACAAAACTGCCCAAACACCCGTGTGCTAGTGTGTATTGCTTACTCTCTGAAAGTGGTAAAAGCTTAAACCACTCTTATTTAATCTTTAAGTGTTAGTAATACTCTATGTGAATAAAATGTTGCGTAGATTTTGCACAAAGTTTATGATACATGGAACAAGGTTGTGTCAGTATGCAGATAGAAAAGTTAGACTTGAATGTAGTTAGGCTTGATACAATTAACACTTCAAAAATAGAATGCCTTCCCCATGTCCTCAGCCCCCCTTTCTTTTTCTCCTAGCCAACATAAATATTAAAAGGCAAGCGTAATGTGAGCCTATCAGATCAAATCATTAAATACTCGTACCACAGCATTCAGTACAAATCCATAAGTGAGCTCAGGAAAGAAGGAAATGTGCTAATTAAGCTGTTTGGTCATTGTGACATCTTGAGGTTTTTTGCAAGTTCAACATAAAAATAGCAGTGTGGTGACTAATCTGAAAAAATATTTTCATGCTACATATGAGCTAGTTTCCAAGAAAGAGGGTATGGTTAAAAGTTATTTCAAAAATTTTAGCTTGTAGGTCTATGATCTAATTTTTCTCAGTAAGCTGGAGCTGTGAAGGAGAGGTGAGCTTTTCTGATTACAAAGTATACGTGCTGATGAAGAGGCTTCTGTCACCCCAGGTTTAAAGATAAAGCAAGAGCTTTGAGCTGTCATTGTTGTTCAGGTGTGCCATGAAAAAAGCAGTGGCTTTCTAATGAAATTGCATTTCAGTAGTTAATAAGTTCTAAAATTAGTAGTTAATAAGTTTTAAAATCAGTAGTTAGATGTTCTGAGAGAGTCTTAAGAAGATGCACATTCCTGGATGAAAAGCATCAGAAGGTTGTCAGAGATAAGAAAGCAAACAAATGCCCTCTGGAGTTGATGCTAAACACCCATTTAATTTTTTTCATGTACTGGAATGGGAAAGTTCTGAATGACTAAAATGGCCAAATAACTATACATTAAAAAACAACAAACAGCTTGTTTCAGTTCTACATTAATGACTGGAAAATCTCAAATCCTTTATGGTAACTTGTCTTTTTTTAAAAAAAAAAAAAAAAAAAAAAAAAAAAA
>NW_015094509.1:9815866-9874482 GCF_001431845.1 Calidris pugnax
TTTTTTTAAAAAAAAAAAAAAAAAAAAGAAAGAAAAAGCTGTCTTCTACCCTTCTAATGTGTGAATGGGTCTGTCTTTCTGCAATTTCTCCAAATAAGTTCAGGCTTATGGTCTCCCCTGTCCCCACACTGCCCCCAGCTAAGATTATACTGCTCGTCATCTTTTTTCTTAGTGAAATGGTATGTCCACTTTATCAGAGAATTTCGTTCTGTGTTCTGTTTTTCTAATTGTGGCATGGAAGGGAAGAACCTCTCTTCAGTTGTTTTTGAAGCTGTAGACTTCTATTTAAAATGTATCACTACATGTTGCTGCAGGGAAGCACATGATCTATCCTGTACAAAAACCCAGCACAGCTTTAGCAGTTTGCTTTTTGGTGCTTAGAGGACTTAAGAATACTGTACCTTCATACTGAAGCGCGTTTGTTCCCTGAAACCTTCTTGTGAACACGTTGTGTGATCCCAGTAGTGCCATGACCCACAGAGCATTTCACTATTTTTTTCTGCAGTAGACTACATCTATCAGAGAGAGTTTCTTGGGTCAAAAGTTGTAAGAATTTGTTTCCTCTCTAACCTGCTCTTCTAATACACTTACAAGAATATTTGTATTGCATTTCTTGGCTTTCTTGCGCTTGAGTCTTGTAGTTAAACTGTCATTTTGGAATGTAATGGGAATACTAGTGGGGTATGTAAAACCCTAAATTCAGCTAATTAAAATTTCTTGTGTCTGTGAATTTCATCTTGTATCATATTTTCTAATTATGAGCCATGTTTCCTGCTTCTGAATTCCTTAAGGTGAATAAGCTACATAGAAGCTCCAGGTGAGCAGGTGCCCTCAGTTCATTTATCTTTTCTGGGGCCATGTTTTACTATTTTAGAAGTCTGCAAAAATATTTTCTTTGTGAATCAGCTTCAATTAGCTGTATTAGGAAGGACATAACTCTGACATCTTGGAACCATCTGAGGTGGTTTCAGGAGTAGGTATGTAAGCTCATAAAATTCAGTAGTTTCTTGTGTTTGTTTTGGTAGTCTGCAGGGCTCTGTCTGTTTGAAGGAATGTTTCAGCAGAAATGCAGTTAGATGAAATGTGTTCAATTGAAATTAATAATTACTGAGGTGTTTTTCTTTTTTAATACAAGTTAGTGGAAGTATTAATTACAAATGATTTTTTGGTTGTCCTACTAGTTTTGTAACAATTTCTGTAGTTATATGCGTGCATAGGATTGAATTGATGGAAAAACAGTAACAGAAGTTTAATTTGCCAAATCTTTACTAAGTCGTTCTATCCACATTCATTTTCTTTTTGTTTGGTTGACTCAGTTGCTTATTTTTCCTCTTGCAGGAAGACCACGAAAGTTGTGGTTCCAGTTCAACCAACCGCAGTACCACAGAAAGCATGAAATCAGCAGTAAAACCACGACGAGTTCAGCAATCTGCTTCTCCTGACCCTGATTTACCTCCAGGTAATCCATAATTGTATTTCTCCTCTTCTTCCTCTCCTTGTAGAGAGAGGTGGGGGAGAGCATCTGTGATTCTCATTGGCCAATGTGGCCCAAACCACGGCATTTCAGAACCTGGATTGTATTTGAGTGATAGAAAATACCTAAATTTCATTCAGATGACCACGGTGTCTAAGTTAGACTATTAGATCTCTGTCCACCTACTAATCATGTAAAGGTGAGTGGAATACTTGAATATTATAAAATCAAACCAAATTGCAATAAAACATAGTTTATCCATATATCTTTTCCTTCCATTTTGTTGAATCCTTAAATGTATACAACTCATAGCACAAGACAGATTAGTGTGAAAAACATATTGTAGTGGTAGCGTGTTAGATTTTTATCCTCTGCTGCTCTGGTTCTCCTGTTTCAGATCACTCCGTTTTCTATTGCTCATTAGCTGCTCAGTGGTTCATATAAAGTTCTTTTCTTGTATGTTTTCAGAAAATTTTTATAATAGTTTTAAAGGTAGGATTTTCTGAGAGTAATAATTCTGAGAGATGTTTCTTATAAAGTCCTGTATCTACTGGTGGAGATGGTCACCTTTTTTCTGATAAGGAATTTTGCTCAGTTGAACTTGGAGATACTTAGATGATATAAAAATTCCTAAGGAACTGTATATCTCATTACTGTTGCCTCTGAGTTTGCACAAATATTTGAAGTATGAGGTGTTTTGTGTGGAAAAATTAAATTGGAGAGTACTGAAATGAATTGCAATTTTCCTTCTTGGGGCATGTAATCTTAGATGGGTTAAAGACATGCCAGTTTTGTTAGGCTTTTTCTTCTCTCTTTTCTTAACATAAAGCTTATCCTTGCCCTGAGTCAAAAGACAGCATTGATATTTAGTGTGTGGAATATTATGTACTACAGAGTATCATCTTGCTTTGAAATGGGTACTGGAGGAGCCAGATCTGGAGGCTCTCTCTGAGATCCTGTAAACTGGTGGCTTGGAATTGCGGGACTCTTGGCATCCACTGTTTCCTACCATGGACAGCGCTTCATCTCTGGAAGTTCCTTGGCGTTGGGTTGGTTGGGCCTCATCCGTGAACAACAGGAGTCAAGGGGTTGCCAAAGAGTCAGATGATTGTATTGCCTTCAGTGACACTTCTAGGATTTTGGTTCCTCAAGTTTGTTTCTGTCAGTGGTATCTGTGCGCCTCCCAGAAAGGTTTAGTCTTAGTGAAAGGCTGGAGGTCTGCTTATTGTAATGTTGACATCTGCTGAAGTTAAAACTTTCCAAAAGATGTGTTTCCACAGATCCAGATGCGCCATGTTCAGGGAAAATTGGTTTGTGTGTCATCTTCTATGAATATACTATATATACTATACTTAATGATCAGTGTGGTCACACAAATTGCATGTATTATATTTGCAGCAGCATAGCAAATTATCAGATCTGCTGCCTTCTTATGTTCCTGTTTGATAGATTCTGTAGATGTATTTTGTGCTTCTATGAAGCTATAGGGCACTATCATCTCCTTTGCTGTCATCACATTCCTTCTTCAACTGCATAGAGTATGTTGGTAGAGAGATCTAATGATTCAGAGAGAATTAGTGAAATCTTACCTCATTGAATGGACTGTAAGTTTCTTTCCACATGGCAAAGTTCTTTAAATACAGTTGGTTTTGGTTTTGGGTTTTTTTGATGCACAAATGACATTGCTTAATAGGGAGGTCCTATGTGGTAAACAGCCTCTGTGAGGAGTAGATTTTATTCTCTGTGGTACAGGATATGGCTTTGCTAAGCTTTAATTTTTCCTGGATTTTAGTAAGATGTTTAGTCATCTACTTAAATTTGGTTTAGTCTTTGGAGAATATAGGTATCATACTACTGTTGTAATTTGTTGAAAGGTTTATTTTCCTTTAGCTCTGTTGTGTTCTCAGAGATGGCACTAGACAGAGCTTAGCTGAAAAGGTAGCTTGGGTAACGACAGAGCACTGCTAAACTTAACATGTTTAGATGTGACCAGTCTGATGATATCAATTCCATTGAATCAATAGACCACTCTCAATTATAATGCTACGATATTTTGGAGAGCTGGATCTGAAACCGCATTTGTAGCTCTTACTTCACAGTGCAGCCTGATGGGTTTTGGGGAATTTGGAAAAAGCGTACATGTGGATTTTGTGGTACATCTCTGGAGAGAATTTACCCCTACGGATTTTCTGGTATTTTTAGTCACTTCATCATAGAGTACCTGAATTTTAGTGGCAAAGATAGTCATAGTGTTATATTTAAAAATTACAGGAATAAGAAGCAACTCCCACCTGTTTTCTCCCACTTGTATTTAAAACACAGACCCCCTGCCTTTTTTTCAACTGTCTTATACATGAACTCGCTGATGTTTTTGTTAGTTTGTTTTGAGTAGCAAGAATTACAGTTTAAATTAATTTTTAGAAAGACTGATCCTCACTCAAGAGAATCTGATTTTAGTATATTTGAAGCTAAACTTAATTAGAAAGCTGGTGCCTGTATGGTACTTCTAACAATATACTGCACTACTAGTTTGGAAATGTCTTCGCAGAAATGTGAAACAAAGTTTTAATGAAATCTCTGACCCCTGTTTCATTTGGAAGATATAATTCTGCTCACTCCTACACATTCATGCAAAAAGACACGCAGATGAGAGCATTGTTGCTCTTTTTCTGAGTAGTGCTGGAAGCTATCAATAGAACTTGCTTTTTTACTTTTCTGCTGTGATGCTGGATGTGTAATGTTTTTGTCGCTCACAGCAGGAAAATGTAAATTAGATTGACTTTGAAAGACCCTCGAAAGCAAAATATTGAAAGACTTTGGACTTGTGGAGTGACAGCTTCGCTTTCTTCAATGAAATTAGTAGCTGGCTTTAAAACCATAATTAAATTACTGGTTATGATTTTTATAGCTGTTAGTTATATAGTCTGCAAAATATTTCTGTGCTGAACTTAAGAAAAGCAACTAAATGCTTTTTGCTGGCTTCTAGTTATATACAGGCCAATTTACACTGCTGTAGTAATGTATATAAGTCTCTTATGCCCCTTAATTATTGAAATAATATGAATTCAGGAAACCATATGTATAACCTAAAAATATGTTACCATTTTTGGAAGTCAGGGAGAAAATTCATAAAAACAAGTTATTCCACATATTTTTCAGTAGATTTTTTTTTTAGAAATTTGACAGTACTAAGCTGTCAAAATTTTGACTTTTGCTACATTTCTGGATTTTCTGTTTCTGTAGACATTGTTCTAAAACAAGATTTCTTTTAAAATACAATTACAATCCTAATAAGGTGGCAGGAGATGTTAAAATGCTATTTCTGTCCTGCTGGAACTAGCTTTGCTCAAAGGGTTACGTATACTCAAGAATAGTATAACATGAAGCAAGCTGAGTTATGATAAGAAATGAGATATGTATTTTACAATTAAGATTTTAATATTGAAATGTTTTTAAAACATAGAAATGTACCTGATCAGAATCAAAATATTCTGCTAATGGTATCTGAAAGCATGTTTTTCACTTAATCAAGGAGGTGATTGGAGGCTTTGAATGCTAGAAAAGGAAAAATGTCTTATATCAACTGTGTAAATTTGCAGTTGTGGAACTTGAACTCACTTATGTAATAGTAAAACATTCAATATACTCTAAAGGGAAAAGTAATATTTGAGTGTGAAAACGATGAATAGTGAGAAAAAGCAGAGTAGAATGGAAGTAGCATCCTGAGTCTGCTTCTACTGATCTCGCAAGGTTTTGATGTTCATTTTCAATTTTATTTGAATTAAAATCGTTGATATAAATGAGTCTTAGTTTCGCAAGTTTCAGAAAATACTCCTGAAGCCTGTGGACTTAAACCTGTATCATTAACGGGCTTTTTTTCAGTGTAGTTGCCAAACTAGACCTCTATAGCATGTATTAAATGTATTTTTAGATAGAACATGAGTAATGTTGTAAATTTTAAAATATAGAAATTTTAAGGCTTGATTTTTTTCCAGCACAAATGAATTTGCTCCATAGTTACATTCAGTATACATAAAAGACATGACTATGGGTAGTATTTGATTTCTTTACCATACTGGTAAAATATGAGTGTTTACGGCATACTGGGAATTCACAGACGAGTTCATTTTTCCAATCACATTACGTCTGAAAAAATGTAAATGGATTTCTTCCCAGCAGGCTTCAGTGCAGGTGCTTACTATTTGGGTTGTTGACAGAAATTGATTTTGTTATACCTCACAGGGGTCTTACTGAGCATGCTGTGGATATATTAGCTTTTAGAATGAAAAGAAGTACTAGGCATATTAATGTTTAGTTAACTTTTAAAAAAATAGGTGAGGGGGCACATAGGCATAATGTATGCATACATGAAAAGTAACCTAGCAACTGGTGTTCACTTTTCAAAACCTATTTCTAAATAACTTTCAAGTAAAGAAGTCACTGTCATTAAAATTCTTTGTCTACAATAATCTAGTCCTTGATCCTTGTCACAAAAATTAATATTTTGCACTATATTATATTTCTAGTGTTTACAGGGTTTTTGCCCATAGTTTATTGCATTTCCAGGCTGCTGATTGACTTAATGGCCCTGGATGTTAAAGAGTTGAAAGTCCTGTGATTTTTTGGATAAGTTAAGGACAATAGTACTTTTTTTTTTTTTCAGTTTGATTTTAAAAAGAATGTACGTTGGAAATAGTGACCTTAGTAATAAATTAATTTGGCATGGTGTTTTCCCAATAACTCCTAAGAATTTGTTTTATTTTATAGGTTATGTTCAGAGTTTGATCAGGCGTGTTGTGAACAATGTCAACATTGTGATCAACAATCTCATATTGAAGTATGTGGAGGATGATATTGTTCTCTCAGTCAATATAACTTCTGCAGAATGCTATACAGTGGATGAGTTTTGGGATCGAGCTTTTATGGACATCTCTGGTGAGTAGATATTTGGTTTTAGGTATCACAGTGGGGGCACTCTTAAATTCATGAAGAAATTCACAAGTCTAATAAAAATGGCTCTGTATGTCAGAAGTGAGATACTTCCTGCCTGTTTTCATTTCTTACCAGTTTTTCTCTTCTTCTTTTTGAAAAGCCAATTATAATAATACAGATTGATTCTTAACCTGTACCTCTATGATCACAGATTAATATACAACAGGTTTTGAAGTCCCCTCTGCTCACATTTGCCGTTGTTCTGTGATTACATTTTACTTTGCACTCGTTGTTGGCAGTGAGTGCTTAGGCAATCTGTTTCTATTTTTGTGAATGAGCCAAGTTGTGAATTCATTTATCTTGTGAATGAGCATCTTAAGGTGTCCTGTTGCAATTGTTTGTGATGATCTTAACACTCTAAGCAAGCTGGCTAGAGAGTTAGTAAAACGTGCTGTAGCGTAGTGAGTGTAGCACACCAGTTGCATGACATGCTTCATTTAGCTTCACTTTTTCAGGAAAAAAGCCTCCCAAATTCTGGATTTTATCTTGATCTTCAATATCTGAATGTGTTGGTCTTTGAATTACAAATGTTCACCTGTAAGTCTAGGTGTTCTTAGTGACATCTGGTAGAGGTGGAATTTGGAGACAGTATTTTAAGATCATGCAGAAGATCTCTGGTAGAAGAGGGAGTTTGACTAATGAATTCCTGACCACCAGACCCATTTCTTTGTTCTGGCTAAAATTATTACAGACTAACATGACAGAATTACAAAATGCATTTCATGTTAAGATCACTATAATAGCTTTTGTTTACTTTGGAAGATTCAAAAGAAAACTGGAGCAAAATATGTAAGATTCTTTCTGGGAGAATAATGAGAATAATATTGGTCTTATGCTTTCACATGAAGCGGTAGTCTTATTTTATAAATAGATTCAAGTACAGTAAAGAGATTAAAATTTAAATTGGGTGTAACATATTTGTCCTCACTTTAAAGTATTCAGCTGAAAAAGTCTGTAACGTTAAATTATTCTCTAGTCACAAAAGCAAGTACTTTGCTGATGATTTAAAGAATTACCATGTGACTCTTATATTGTTTTCTTCTAGTTAAGAACATGTATGCATAACTTGTTTTTCTTACGCAATGTGTTTTTTTTAACCTATATACTTCTTTTAAAAGCCACCGATCTGGTACTGAGAAAGATGATCAACTTTTCTGACTGCACAGTATGTCTTGATAAGAGAAATGCTAGTGGTAAAATTGAATTCTACCAGGAACCTCTGCTGTACAAATGTTCTTTCAGGACTCGTCTGCATTTTACTTATGATAACCTCAACTCCAAAATGCCATCTATTATTAAAGTACGTATCCAAAATAGTTTTTTTTGCTATTCACTTGTGAAGTTTTTTTATGTTTTTCAGAATATACTTTGAAATTTAAAGTAAAATGAAAAGCTAATGCACTTGGGTTTTGCTAAAGGGTTTTTTTGATTGTGTTTTGTTCATATGATGCAATTATTCTGTGTACAGTAAGAACATGTAAGTAATACTCTCTAATCTTCTCTATTCTTCCTGAAGCTTTAAAAAAGAAAGCATAATAGAGGAAAAAAAAAATGTCTGCAGGTAATCTGTTAAATAAAAAACCCCAAATGTATGCTTCAAGGTGCTTCCAATGAGATGGAAAGGATTTTTTACTTACGTTATTGTTTCAAGTGTAGCTCAAACTCAAATAACAAGAAACTTCAGTTCACTATTTAGTGAACTGTGTGAAATGGGTTAGGAAGCCAAGCCCAGTCCCTAGTGAGCAGGGGTGCAATATTACTCGTGTTCATCTGTCACTAGGTGACATCTTCACATTTTGTAGTGCAGAAGCAAAGTGCTGAATTGGTAGAGAGACTAAACCATCTTTCACTCTTTTTTTTTCTTTGTTTCTTTTTTTTTTCCCCCTGCTCTGCGTAGTCATACATGTAAGCTTTGTCTTCCCTCCTTCTCTCAAAAAATCCCAGTGGTGCACATTTAATTAGTTGAGAACTATTTTAAATTAATACACAGACTTTATAGTAGGCTTTTCCCAAGTTTTAATAAAAAGCAATCTCCAGGTGCATGTACTGCAAAATAGTCAATTTTGAGATAAATTTTGATGGTCATTTCTCAAGGATATAATATAAAAATGTCACTCTCAGTTCGGAGGGCCACAAAGATGATCAGGAACACCTCTTCTGTGAAGACAGGCTGAGAGAGTTGGGGGTGTTCAGCCCAGAGGAGAAAAGGCTCCAGGAAGACCTTACAGCAGCCTTTCAGTGCCTAAAGGGGCTACAGGGGAGATGGGGAGGGACTCTTTAGGAGGGAGGGGAGCGACAGGGCGAGGGGTATTGGTTTTAAACTGAAAGAGCAGAGATTTAGATTAGATATTAGGAAGAATGCTTCTGAAGGCTAGATTACTGAATGCCAGCAATTTTTCTTTTGGTGATTTTTTTTTTTTTTTTTTTTGAGACAAAAGCCAGCAGCCCTCAATCTTTTTCTCCCAATCTATGAAGATCTTTATAATGAAAACTTTGATACTCTGTGTTGTTCACTTGGTGAAGCACATCTGTTTTTCAGTCTTGAGTGAAAGTTTCCAAGAATTCCACATTTGCAGTAGCATATGCTCTTTTGGTTTCTCTGTAGAGAATATTTTTATAACCTGTGTAATTTTGACTGAAATGTCTATTGCGAAGTTTTGGCCAAACTAATCTAAATGGATTTAATTAGAGCCTTCTTAAAGGAAGATAGTACTTGGATCTGTGTTTGTATGCTTTTAAACACTAAGCTCCTATTTTCAATTTTAGAATGAAAATAGTATATGTGGGGGAAGGTGGCAAAACACATTTAAAATGCTTAGAGTTTTAAGTTTTTGCTTTTCTTTTTGAAATCATCATGGGATGAGACAAGGGTGAGACAGATGAGCTGATTTGCACTGTGGATGTCAGTCCTGCCTCCCCCTGTTTGCAGCAGCACTGACATTTGTCTGACCTGTCAGTCATCTAAGGCACCTCACTGTGTTGACAGAGAGCTGCACAAGAAGAAATAAATAGTTTTCCGCTGCTTTTAGTGAGATGGGTCAAGTTAACTGAGAGGCAGGTGAGTTCTGCTGGCAATGTAAGAGCAGGATCATGATGAGAGGGTAGCACAATACAAGAAATCCAGGAGTATAACAGAATTTCAATTAAGCCACTATATAATTATGTTCATTGCATGCAGTGCTACCTGGTGTTCCTGTCTTTCACTATGACATATGCCCCTTGTGTGACTTTTAAAGAGGCTTCTGGCAAAATAATCTTTTTTTTTTCCTTTTTTTTTTCCAAATCTTGAGACAGTTATTTGCTCCTTATCCTTCGTGTTGTTCATCTGCATGGAAGAGACTTACTATTGACAACTTTTAATCAACTGGCCCTGAAAAGTTGATATTGAAGAATTAATTTTTAATTTCAGAAATGTTTCTTAGGATTTTGCATGCTATTTTCTTTCAGACAGTTTTAAGTAATAGCTGAATTCTGATATATCTAAAATCTTTGCTCTAGTCCATATAAATGGCTGATATGATGTCACTTATTCTGTATGACTAAGGCTGTGGCTTTATTAATGAATTTACTCATATAAATTTATTACTGAACTATTATTAGCATATTTGCATGTTTTTATACAAATATTTTACTACTGTATTTTTACCTGTCCATGTACAATACTGATTAAAAAAATCATTTTTCATGTTTCTTGAGTGGATTTCATTAAGGCCAATGCTGATGTGTAGTTACTTTCCATTTCCATTATTCTCACCCACAACATTTAGAAACTGGATCTGGAGCTAGAAACATGTCTAATGTTACAGACAATAATCTTAGTAAAATAATTTTATTTTATGCAGGTCTTACTACAATGAAAGGTAGCTTTCTTATCAAGGCTGATTTTGTCTTTATAGTGTGATCACATACTTATAAAAATATTCTAAAGTATTGAATAAAATAGCTAAAATATTTAAAGCAGGATATATTTTCATCTCAGTAACTGCAGTCTTTACAAAACTTTTTTTCATTTAGAGAAAAATGCTTAATTGCACGTTTGAACTGAAATATCCAGAGAAGCTGGTTTTCTGTGCTTCAGTTGGATTGAATCCTTTCTGGCCCCGTTACTTGTCCACTGGCAACAATGTTGGGAGTGGGAAAGAATCAAAATGAAGGACCCTGTATATTAAACCCAATATATCTAGGCTTTCTTTAGCATGCAGAGATTTTTATGAAACTGTATAATGAAAATGCAGTAAATGTTTTATCAGATGTGCTTATGTGACATATTTTAGAAATTACTTCAAAAGCATTTGTAAAAAAAAATAAAATCTTACATATACATCTATGTATGCAAAATATATTACATTTGACTTTTTAACCTAAAGGTCTGCAGCCTTCTTCAACCCAAAGAGTGTATGTTTTTGGCACCCTTTTGCCTTGTGTTGTATCACAGCTTTTGTTTTTAGACATTCAAATGCATGTACAAAACGAGTATGGAGTTGTATGGTTTAAAAGTTGCCTCTAATGATGACAGAGCTTAGTTATTATTTGCTTTTGTTCTCTTCATGTTATAGGTTCACACATTAGTTGATAGTTTGAAGCTTTCAATCTCTGATCAGCAGCTTCCTATGTTTATACGTATAATGCAGCTTGGGATTGCTCTCTATTATGGAGAAATAGGCAACTTCAAAGATGGGGAAAGCGAAGATTTGATTTGTCACAGTAAAGATATGTTGGGAAATATCACAGGTAAATGCAACTTTTACTTTTTAAAAGAAATGTTAAAGACATTAATCTGTTTGATTTTTACAAATACAACTGGCCAAGGCTAGTCATTGCAAAGTATCTCAGGAGTCAACAGTTTATTAGAGAGGCAGTTCATTGTGCTGGGTAAGTATGCGGTGCTCTAACATCTTCTTCATGTTATGTTCTGAAAAGTATTCTGATAGTCCTGACTAAACTGAGGTTAAACTTTATCTAAAAAGACCATTTTTAGAGTTGTGATGCAGTAGGTGCTGTGGATTTATCCATCACTATGTTGTGCAACAAGGCACCTGTCCTTAGGCAACTTTGACTTTTCTGTTTTATTTAGTTCAAATGTGGCTGCTGCCAGTTTCAAAATGACGTGTTTTTCCATCTTGCTTTGAAACATGTTACTGAGAATAGATCTATCAGCATTTGTTCTAAACAGCAAAGCATTACTTCGCACTATGTTTTCAGTAGTTCTGTCCTTTTCATTGTCTAGCCTCCTCCGGTTTTTGTTTTTGTAAAACATGTATTCCCTCTTCTAAATCATCTTTCATGGGAACCTACTGTGACAAGATATTTTGCAGAGCACTGTACTGATTGAGGGGTGAAGTCTCTTTACCTTCCCATCTGCAGCTTCCTAAATATTGCTATTAGAACAGTGATGTGCTTTGAGACGTGAAGCTTTTACTCCAGCCTCAATTTTATGTGGCTTTGCTAGGACCTGCCAACTTTGCTACTGTATCTTTATTTTTTTCTAGTTGTATCATGTTATGTATTTGAGTGTTGAGGTTATGTGTCAGGTGAATTACTAGGAATATGGCGCAACAAGAAATGCATATAGGTGCTTAGTTTATATTAAAATCTAAGGGAAATAAAATTTCTAGGTAGACATTAGAACTTAAATACTCTATACTTCTATTCATTTCTATGTAAAATTGGAACAGAACTTTCAAGAGTCAAGCAGTCATATTGACTTATATGACACTATTTTGTTCAGTAATTTAATTAGGAATGTCATGATCTTGAACATCTAAACTTGAATCTGAAGTTCTTGTAATGTATCAGGCACTAAATAAAAGAGAAAAGGGAGGATGGACTGTCATTCCGAATTTTCTTGGGTTTATGTTTTTGTAGAGCAGAAGTTAATTTACTTGGCAAAACAGGGAACTTCTTTAGAGATTTGTGTTTTATTTTTTAATCTCCTCAACAAATAAGTTTTGGATATTTTTCCAAGGTTAATTTGGATCTGGGGGCATAGGAAGAGATATTTACTACACAGCCAAGAGCATGCTAACTTCTAGAAAATTCTTGGAAATATAGGTGAGGGTGATGCAGCACTCTTAAGCTATACTTGTGTTTATAGTATTACAATGGTTTTGCGTAAACTACTAAATTAATTCATTTTGTTCTGTTTAAGAAATACACAATTTCAATTTACATAAGAAGTTTATAATCTTTTTTGACCCTGTGTTGCTGTCTTCTCTGGTTTCAAAGAAATACATTATTGGAAAAGTGACAGCAGTGGAAATTTCTTTGCCAAAATATAGCCTTCAGTGTTGGTTGGCACAGATAGCCATTTCACTGTCGTGCCAGATGTAGGATTCTCTGTCAAGCTCCTGCTATGTGGAACTGAGCAAATAAATAGTTCGCTTGCTCAAATAGTTTTTTGTATTAGAAATTATTTGCCTTACAAGGAATGTGGAGTATGTTACATAAGACATATGATTAGAAGTAATTAATTAATGTTCTGAAAATATTAATTTTCTCCTGAGACCTAAGCGTACAGATTTTAGAAAAATAATTGATGTGCATTTTAAGAACTTCCTCCATGTAACCAAAGTTTTAATTGTACTATTTGCAGGAGAAAGTGTGAAGAGCTTTTCTATGAAGAGTTGCATTACCCTTGCTTTCAGAAAGAGGGTTATCTTTGTATCATGAATGTCTTTCTTTTGTTCCCATCAAAGTTCATCCAAATTTGACCAAGTTTTCATGCCATAGAGAATTATGATGTATTTAAAGTTGCTTGAACTGTGTAGCTGGGTTCCCAGAGCTACTGAGGCGAGTAGGACCACTTGAATATAGGAAAGACAGCGAAAGAATAGAGAAATCATTTAAGTCAATATGAGAACAGCTGAGATCTGGTAGCGAGTGAGTTTCATATGAAAAGATGTAAGGATTGGAGACAAAGATTAGCAGAGCAGCGAGAAGAGTGGAATGAACAGCTGTAGCTGTGGAAGAGGATGGAAGTTGGATAGGAGAGGTATGCAGGTTTCATTTGTTTAGTTTCTTTTGGTTAGGATGTGAGATGGCTGGTGAAACAGCTATATAGTTTAAGCGAAGATTAAGATTAAAATGAAAGGCGTCTGCCTTCAAGTACTCAGTCTTTTCTGCATCTGGAATGGCATTTGAAATTCTTCTGTCCAAATATGAGTAAAATATTTGGTAATGTGTATCTTGTCATCCTTATTTCTAATGTATGTCCTCAGGAAGGGTGAACTGCAATTGCTGTCTGTAAATCTCATTCGTGTTCTTTTTTTGATCAACTGTGAACATGTCTTCCTAGTTTTTCATAAAATAGCCATCTCAAAAATAAATATCTTATAACTTCACATTGATGCACACAACAGTTGTCAACAGGGCCAGAAATTAGATGAAGATATTTTGCCACATACAGGCTAAACCTGTTACCAACTTTTTCCTTCATACCATTTATGCTTGTTTCCTGCGTAGAGTTTCAAATATGTGTAGGCCTACCAGACACAAACGTGTGCACATGCATGTACACACACAAATAAAACTCTTAAATATCTAAAGGTTTTTTTCCTCTTGTTCAGTACAGTTAAGCAGCAGTGCCAAATTGACATTAACCAGGTTACCATCAGTTTGTGAGTTTGCTTTTTTTTTTTCTTCCGGCTTCATATTTTATCTGTGTCTGAGAAAGGGGGGGGGGGAACCAAAAAAAAACCAAACACTTTCTTAGCACTTCATGATGCTTTTGTTATCTAAATTTCCAACCTCAGATTTGAACTTTTCTGAGGAAACTTTGAACATGCTACTATTTTCAGAAAAAAATATATAATCAAGTACAATAATAAATGACATGTATTATCTGCTGAGCCACATTTTTTTCCCAGGAGTAGCACTTCATGAAATCTAAGACTAATTCCACTGGAATCGTGCCTAAATTTTTCACAGTTTAATAATGTACAGACCTCCTTTGCAAATTATATTTTTATAATTCTTTGAAAGGGTTCTGAAGATTCATTAAGCAGCTTAACCCAGTATTTATTAGTAAGCAAACCCCACCCTTTCAGTTGAAAGAATTTACTGGTTTCGGTTATCACTAATTCTTAGTCTTTTGGTTGGACCTTATTTTTATTTTTTCATAGTTAACAGAATAAAATCAGTCACCTGTCTGTGTCTGAGTATTCCAGCAGCAGATTGTTCTTGTATACCCAACCGTAATACCAAGACTTTAGGTTTGGCAGCAGGATAGCCTGTGTCATGAACATATGTTTTGCTGCTTGAGTAAAATCTGCTCCGATTCCGTTATGTTGAAAGCATTCCAAGTGCACGGGTAAAATTACAGAAATACAGGTACAAATTCACTTTAGTTGGTATGTAAATTCACTTAGTACTGCATGCATACTGGATCATGCTCTTGCTCAGGGCTGGACAGGCCTTTTGCTTCAGAGGGTTTGAGGGCTGCCTCAATTGGGGTTTGGATGTCTGTACTGGTAGTGCGAAGGAGAAAATTGATGTGTTTCAGTGCAGACAGATACAGAAGTGAGAAGGGTTTGGACAAGAGTCTGTGGTAGAACCGTATTTGTGGCAGGCTGGGATTTGAGAATAAACTTTTGGTTTGTGGTGGAAAAATTGGCTAATATAACTAGAAATGAAAACCATTTAGGCGTGAAAAAGGACAAGAAACCAGGAGGCAAGAGAGAGCTGGAATTTAGTTGGATGGGGTTGCTGAGGTTGATGATCTGAGGCTGAAATACTAGAACTGGTTAAGTAAAGAATGATCTGAGAGGTTTGAAGAACAGAAAAAATGCTCAAGCAGAGCAAATCTAGCACTCGCTGGGCAGAGGAATACAAGCAGTGGACTAGAAATGAAAAATCGCATGGGTGAGGGAGGGTGCAGGGCAGGCGGACAGACAGCTGAGATGAGTTTGCGTGGTGATGTTAGGAGATGCTGAGTATGAAGCTTGGGAAAGATGTGAGAAGCTGGAATCATGAGCAGCATAAGCTACTGAGCTTCTGAGAGTGGTTTTAACAGTTCCAGGTGCTACCTCCTCTGAATGATTGCCTTGAGATTCTGTATTATGATAGTGTTTTGGTTTTTATTTTTTCATTAAATGAAATAGATGGCAGATCTAATTCCAGTATAGAAAGCATGTTTCCCAGGTGTAAAATGGCAATAATAACAGTACCATTCCATCCCAAAGGAACATTGTGAAATTCTCTAATATTTGTAAAGCACATTGACCCTGTCATGATCTTTAAAAAAAGTGAAGTGAAAATAAAGAAGGCCTTTGTGAACGTGAGTAGTTAACACTTTTACAACACTAAACAGAATAAAATGTTACATAGATACTATAAAACTCAATTTTTTAATGGGCTAGAGTGCTCCTTATTGAACGTTTGGTGGTAGGAACAGTAGCATGGGTAATTTTCGGGGATACGAATGGAACAAAAAGCAGATCAAGAGAATTGAGTTCAATATATTGCCAGCTTTGGGCTGAATATGAGATTTCAGTTGACTGAGAAAACCAGGTGCAAATAATTTTTGACAGGGAGAAATCCTATGTGAGCATTAGTTGTTGGAGAAGGAATTGACTGTACAGTATTCTATTCGGATAAAAATGGGCGAGCTGAAAGAGATTTGTTTATCCATGCTTGCCTGAGGAAAAGTGGCTGTGCACTGTGTTAAAGAGTTTGGGTAGAGGTGAGTTATTCCTAAACAGTGGAGAAAACGATCCCCAGTTTGACATTATTTTGTCAGGATAAAAGGTTGTATAGGCTAAATTGCACTTCCCTGTGTATTTTTCTTGTCCCTATGCTTTTTGTCTGTCTTCTTTTGAGGGTTAAAGAGATGGTTAAAATACATACGATCTCTGTACCTGAGTACATAATACTTTTCCAGCTCGTTATATTTTCATGTGTTTTGTGGGGTAAATGGCTGGTGCAGTAAACCCCACAGTCTTTTTTTTTTCCCTCCAGTCATTTAGCTCCATTATTGGAGTTTCTTCCTGGCATATATACTTTGGTATCCTCCCAAAGAATAGTAGGTGTAGCTGCAGTTTTTATTTCTTGTAAATTACAAGACTGTAAAGATGCTGCATAGACAGACACCTGCGAAATGGGGCTTGTGGGGTCAGTGTGTTGTGCAGCCGTTTAACAGCCAGCACGACCCTGAGTAAGGTTGTTGTTGGCATCTGTAATGATGCAATGTGACCGGTTGCTCAGATCCTATATGCTGAGGATGGGTAACAAGCTCGTTGTATGGAGATGGCCAGATTTCATTAAGTTGGAATAAATGTTTTGGCACATAGAATTGCTTATGTCTGTTAACATCAGTTAAACGAGCAGCAGTTAAAATGAGTAGCAAATTAAAACAAAAAAAAAAGAATTAAAATTAAATCTTCCCAAATTTTAAAGTTCCTAAATTGGGGAGATTAAATTTGTTTATGTAATATATTTTTTATTGCTTTAGGAACTATAACCTTTTTGTGGAGAGCTAGATCTTTATGAATACCTTTTAAACATCTATTTTATGTGGTCTTGCCATTTTCTTTTTTTTCTTGAAAAACATTAATGCCCTTTTTGTAGTATAGACCCCAGAAATGTGATTAAATCTTTGAAAGGCATGAGTCATAGGTTGATTTTGTATTTTTTTTTAAATTACACAAAAGCTTAAGTATCAGCCCAGTTTTTCTGCTGCTGATCTTAAAAGTAATTTAACGTAGATGGTAGAATGCAAGCTTTTTTTTTAAGGCTTCTAGGGAGTAAAGTATATTTCCAACTCATCAGCTTGATTTTCGGATTGGCATTGTCAGACAATGAACACCTTCCTCTCTCTATTTGGTATCTGTACTTACATACCACTTTGAGATTAATTGTCCTGTGATGTGTATCTCAACCCTAAGGTACTTGCCTTTTTGTTGTGATATTTAATATTATTTAGTCTCCTTTGCCATGAAAATAGATCCCCTACCTCTTGTCCCAGGTGTTTTATAATCACTGCCACTTGTTTTGTAGCTCGCCCTTAACTAACTCTTATATCTGCTTCTCATTTTATTGAGATTGGCATATTGTTTAAATAATTGGAATTTTAAAATAACTTATTAGCAACCCCAGGTAATATCATGGGGAACACCTTAGAATAATTACTGGTGTTATTTCAGCACTTTTGGCATCATTCCTTATCGGGGGTTTTCTTAAGAATTTGGAAGGTGATTCGTTTTCTCCCTCCTTATCCATCAGTTCTTTGCTAGGGTAGGTAGTTTCAATTTACAATAAAACAAGACAGGTAGACTAGGAGTATGCTTGGGGAAGTTTGTTTAATAGATGGAGGTACATACCATGAAGAAGCAGGCTCTCTATAGAGAGAGTCAAACCTGAAACTTTTCTATGTTCCAGTCATATTGCATATCTGGTGGGCTGTGCAAGTCAGCAGTGAAAGGGAGCTACGATTTCTTTCCTGGATATACATTTATCTATAAGGTGGGAGGGTATTCTGATCTAGTAGGATCCAGAGTTTGGAGTTCAAGGAAGATGCCGTTCTTGATGCAGAAATAAGAAGAAACACTTAATCTTACTATTTGCAGTACTGGTTCCTGGCTATCTGAATCACTGTACTGGGTTGTCTTGTGTAAAATAAGTGTGATACCTCTTAAATGTGTAAAAGTACTGTCATTTGAGTGTATGACTTTGTTATAATATTGTATCCATGTTACAATTGTGATGGCATCAGATTTTCAACTAGAAAGTGTTGGAGGTACATCTGTTTTCAAAAGGAGATGCAGAATACCTTTCAGACTACAGTTTGGTACATAGGATTTTAGTTTCTGCTGGTGTTGGTGTCATTTCCAGTTACGTGCAATCGCCTTCATCGATACTGCTGTGCTAGTGTAATGCGTATGTGATACATCATGAGACACTATTTTTAATATGTACTGTGAAGTAAAACTAGTTGAACATCAAAAATTTAAGCTACTATCATCGTAAATATTATGAGTTGTCTTGTGGCAGTCAATTTATTGTATTTCTATGGTTTAGATCCAAAATGAACATCTTCTTTCAAATAAAATTCAGTTTGGCAACACAGCCACTGAGTAGTGTAAACATATTGGGGAGAACTTTTACAAACATTGAACTTGGTCTTTTTTTCTGTATGTTAGTAATTTCTGTGCATTCCTTTATGTAATTAATACCTGCAAAGGAAAGTTATAAGAAAATATTTATTACTCTGAAAGCATGTGTGTTATTACATTTGAGATTCTTCAAGAACAGTTCATGCTGCAAGGACAAATTTAAGGGCTATTGCATTCTCAGGGTCAGCACCAAAACTGTTGTTATCGACCGGATAACTCTGGTTCCTTGCAAATTTCTCTTTTTTTTTTTTTTTTTTTTTTTGTTTTTTTTTTTTTTTATTTTTTTAATTAATATGTATTTCTTACAGCAGCTTCGTAAGACCTCTCCATGGCCTTGTCAAATAGGGTTAATGTTTAACAGCTTTCCATTTTATCAGTGCTTTCTTTGTGAGCTTTAAAATAAAGCCCTAATGTGTCACAAATGTTCAAGATACAACTTCACCGAAGTTACAGGATTACTTCAGGCCTGAACCAATGTCTTTTTTTTTTTTTCATTTGGATTCAATAATTTTAATTCATCTGGGGAAAAGTGTTCCTTTTGGTTTCTTTCAAATTTTTTTTTTTTTTTTTTTTTTTTTTTTTTGGTTTTGTTTGTATTCATTATTCGTAATTAATGATAATGTCAGCTATGATTTTGCAGTAGTTTCTTTAGGTTATAGCAGGTAAAATACGGATGAGGAAATGAATTTTATATCTGCATTATTTAGTGATACAAGAATGAACATCTACAGCTGTGTTCTTGAAGTAATTACGAAGTTTCATTTATGCAGTTTCATGGTTGATTCAACCAGATGAAAAATTATGCTATTGCCAGCAGGGATGGCGATGCATTCCCTCCCTCTTCCCCTGGTGCTAGCACTTGTATTTATGTTGCCACAGGCTAAGCTGGATCAGCCTTACCTGGCTGAAATCTAACACAGGAAGAAAAATAAATAAATGCAAAGAGAGTAATTTTCTACTGGGTTAGTTCCAGACTTATGGTGAGAGATACCAGACTCTCAGAGTTTCCAGACTCTTAGAGATAAGCATCTCATACCCTTTAAAAGAAAGGATAGTGTATTTCTGAAGATCAAACTTGATTTGAACATGGAAACAGTGAGATGCAATCATACTGCAATCTTGTAATTTATATAAAATGTATTTCTTAACTGGAGTCACTGTCCTACAGCATGAAGCAAGATTGTTCCAGTGTGATCTCAGCTATGGGTAGCTAGCAAGAATGGATTTAGAAACTTGATGAGTAGGAGCATTTTGTCCTTTAACAAACTGCTGTATGTAAAGCATAGGAGTTTTATCATTATATTTCACTATCCTATAAGTTTGCAGTTGATGTAGTGGTCTGCATAGTTAGTTAAAACCAAAGAGGCTTTGCGTTTCCAAAGTACATACTCCCCTTCATGCACAACTTGTTATAAAGGTATTTACATTATGCTTTGAAGCGTTTGGAGGATGTTGTGGATTGCTTACAAGGCTGATGTGAATTTGTTCCAAAGTTTGACTGTTGATTACATAATGGTTGTAGTAGTTTTAATGTAGTGAGAGAAGATAGGTGTATCTTTCTCTTTTTCTGTCTTCTGTCTCACAGCAGATAGATATCACAATTTTAGTCTAGCTGCTCTTCTGTCTTATTTTAATGGCTTCCAAATACTAATATTATAAACCAAACTATTATTTGGCATCTTTTACTGTTGTCTCTGTGCATAAATGTACTGCAGCAAAGAGGTATGCTAAATGATGGCTGAATTTTATGGCTATGTAGACCGAATGTTATGCATGACCTAGGTCCTACACCTCCGGATTTTCTTCTCTTTTGGCAGACCTTCTACCATTTCTTCTGTCCTTGCCAGCAATGGTCTAGGCTAAGCTGCTCGAGTCATGCTCCATATGAATTCTTTTTCCTTCTACATCTGACAGTTCTGCCTCTTAGCCATTTCCAAGACTTTATGTGCACCTCTTCTGTATTTCCTGTGTTTCAAAATTTACATTTGGATTGAAATCTGATCTCTGACACTGTTGTGTAGCGAGAGCAGGAAGGAAGCTTGCATTACCCTTGTGGGAGGAGATGTCCTTGCCTCCAAGCGTGTGCAGAAAGTTCTCACGAGTGTTTTTTCTTATGCTTTCTCCTATTGCGCAAGTGTATAAATAATTAGACTAAAAGACTAACTAGACTAAAGACTAAAACTCTAACACTTGCAAGAATGGGTCCTCTGAGATAAAAAAATAGCTAAATAGAAATGGAATATGCCTATTTCCACTCTCAGTTAAATAATACATTCAATATTGCTCCCCTGTGGGAACAGTTCTGCATCCTGTACTACCTGTGGTAACTCTGAAGCAGTCAATACTCCCCGAGAGTCCTAGAAGAGTGGTGATGAAGGCGAAGTTATTTGTGCTATTTGTACATGCACAGTGTTACTCATTTGGATCATGAATCTTTGACTTGTACCTTTGTGGAAATCCTTGTTTTGTTCTGTATGCTTTCGCTAATATTTTCACAGAAGACCAGCATTTGTTTTTTTTTTTTTGACTCACAGGTTACATACCAGCTTTTTTGAGTGCAGGTAAACCTGTGTCTTTCATACTTGAAAACCTGATTTTTAGACAAGGTTTTTCAACCTTAATTTTTGGATCTGTGTTGTGTTTACATTTTCTTTATTATGGTGTTTGCAACTGAAGTCCTTTTTTATTTAATTTTCAATCTGAAAACTATAAGATTTTAATATGTGCTTATTTAGTAGGGTTCAATTTGCAACTTCGGAAGGGCTTTAATGAAAGAAGTCTTGCAAGCATGTGGTATAGATGACAAGTTCTTGTCTCGTTGCAAATGTATGATAATAAAACTTTTGCAAAGATCCTTAATATTTTTTGGAGGAAGATGTTAATGAATCAAACAAGTGTTTAGAAAATTATATTCAGAAAGTTAAAATTTATACTTATTTTCTATCATTATAAATCCAATATCAGTGAATAATATGTGGAATATTGTCCTAGGTAAATTTCACATGCTATAATTTTGAGTAAAATAAATTAATTTTCAAGCATGGTTGATTTGAAATTTGACTTTTTGTTCTAAAAGGTGTGGAAGATGAAACAAGCTCAGTAATGCAATACCCAACACAGTATATCAATCAAGATCCTTATTTGCATCAAGACGATGACCAGCAGCAAGGATGGGTTTCTTGGGCTTGGTCTTTTGTTCCTGCTATTGTGAGTTATGATGATGAAGAGAATGATTCTAGTGGAACTAGTGATGGAACGGCGCTACATCAGCAGAAATCTCAGTCCCTCAAGGATCCAATTATTTCAATTGGGTTTTACTGTACAAAGGCGACAGTGACTTTTAAGGTAAGTATTTCTCTGTGTTGTATAGGATTTATTTGGCTTGTTGAGAAAGTGCTTAAAGATTATCTGCATGCTTGTCTACTGTTTTATTTGAGAAGAAATATTACAGTAATGAATAACATAAAATGTTGATAGTTCCTCTTCCATCATAATGTATTGTTAATTACAGTGTGAGGTGGTTTTGCTATTTGAGGTGGAATTTGCATACAGATATATTAATTTTAAATAGAAACTACTTGATTTACTTAAATTAATATTTTTGATGGGAGAAAAAGCTTAAAAGTTTTTCTATGGATGTCTATCACAGTATTCTACCCGTCTAACATTTATGTAAATATACTTCTTTACAAAAAACTTTTAGCTTCGTATAGCTTGTGAATTGGAAGTATGTTTTTTCTTTTTTTAAACTATAATACGTGCAAATATGACTTTAAATTGATAATGTTGAAATTATTTTCCATGGGTTGGAACTGAATTAAAGAAGGAATAAATTGCACGTATACTCTGAGCTATAAATTATGTATGTAGAGAAAGATTTAAGTATTTTCTGTTATCAAACCATAAAACAGTTGCTGGGCTTCTCTCTGTTCCTTTTATAAGCTTGCAGAAGGCAATATGGAGAGCCTGAATAAGATACTGAGATGTACTGATAGAAATTAAAAATTAAGGTTCTGAATTAGCAAAATGCTTTTTACAGGTGCCATACTGTATATACATAGAATTGCTTGCACAACTATAATAGAAGTTTTTCCTCATGTTGAGATGGAATTTCCTGTGTTCCTATTTGAGCCTTTTGCCCCTTGTCCTGTCACTGGGCACCACCTCTCTAGGCAACCTGTTCCAGTGTTTCACCACACTCATTATAAAAAAAACAACAAACAACTTTCTTATATCTAGTCTACGTATCTGCCTGACCCAGGTGCAGGACCCTGCACTCGACCTTGTTGAACCTAATGAGGTTCTCATTGGCCCACTTCTTGAGCTTGACCAGGTTCTTCTGGATGGTATCCTGTCTCTCAGGCCTAGCAACTGCCCCACTCAGCTTAGTGTCATCTGCAGACTTGCTGAGGGTGCCCTCAACCCCACTGTTTATATCATTGATGAAGATATAAAACAGCGCTGGTCCCAGTACAGATCCCCGAGGAACACCACTTGTCACTGATCTCCATCTGAACATAGTCATTGACCACTACCCTCTGGATGTGGTCATCCAACCAATTCCTCATCCACTGAACAGTCCACCCATCAAATCCATATGTCTCCAATGTACAGAGAAGGATGTTGCGTGGGGTTGTGTCGAAGGCCTTATGGCAGTCCAGGTAGATGACATCTGTAGCTTTTTCCTGATGTCCACTGATGTAGTCACTCCATTGTGGAAGGCCACAAGGTTGGTCAGGCAGGACTTGCATTTGGTGAACTCACGCGGGCTGTCTCAAATCGTTTCCCTGCCTGCCCTGTGCCTTGGCGTAGCTTCTAGGAGGGTCTGTTCTATGATCTTCATAACCCTTGTACAATGTTTATGGGCCTGATTATACACTCAATACCACCAGCAGCTCCCTCTTCTGCCTGTTTGGCTTGTTATTTGTGCACAAGAGAGTGTTTTGAGTGGCTTCATTGTTACTTTCTCTTAGCTTTTTTTTATTTGGTGGCATAGCAGAGAATTTAGCTGCTCAGCAACTGACAGAAAGGTTGAGACAAGCAACTTTCACAGCTTCAGGCATTCTGTGGGGAGGTTAGTGTTTTAAGCCTTCAGTCTCCTGGCAAATTTGGTTGCAAAATCTGAGGACATAAAGCATCAACAGCCATTCAGTCATATTCTTTTTTAAATGAAGGCTGAAGCAGACTGACAAAAAAAACCAACAAGCAGGCTAAAAATAAATAATGGAATTTTTTTTCTCCCTTCTTTAATTATATCCCTGGGACACAACTTAAAAAAGCTGAACAACCAACCAAAACTCAAATTTCTCATTCATCATCACTCAGCATCTTCTTTCTTTTGTGCCTTGCCATACAGTAGTAATTCTGTGTCCTGTTTCCTCACATGAGAAAGCTTGTTAAAAATAATATGAATGTCTCTTTTGAACAAGATTTGCTGGATTGGTCTTTCCTAATGTTTCCTTGGGAAGCTTACACATTTTATATTAGGAAGTGATAAAAACTACTTAAAATGTAACATCTTGCATTCTATAAATTTTAAATTTGAAGTGATGTATGATACTAATATGGTGACGGTTAGGAGGAAAACAGAATTCATTGTTCTGCTTGCATGCAAAGAATGTATGGAATTAATTTGTGGTTCATATTTTGGTTAAAAAATAAGGTCAAGTTTCTGCATTAGCATGCTGAACAGTTGATATCATTCCAACTAAAAATCATGCCAAATTAAATGTAGCGTTTTCTAATAATTGTGAAAATGATTCTTGTAATGTCTGAGTTCTTTTAATCAATTAATTGCTTTTCCTCTACAATAATTGCACACAGCTGAAGGGTGATCAGTGATTTTTTTAATCCAATTTTCTTGGACATTTGGATTACAAAATTTTAATTTGAAACCACATCCATGTGTATCCACTCTTGAAAATAATGAGAGCTTATGGATATTTTTATATAAAAATTAGAATTTGAACTATTTAAGCTGCCTAACATAAACAAATGTAAGTATTTTTCTTAATGCAAAACATAACACCTTCATTATATTGTGCTTCTTTTCTTCTTTTTTCATAGCTGCAGGTTATGTTCTTTTTAAGATGTGCATATGTGTTTCACCAATTTAAATTTTTATATCAAAATCATGCAAGAAAGCAATTGAGAGAAACATGCACTTATATGACAATCAGAATGTTTCTCTAAGATTGTCATGCTGTTTGCTGGGAAGAATAAATAATGATTTATGGATTTTTACAGCAATTTCTAAGCCAATTTGATACTATGTTAATAATGCAGCTGTGTATCTGTTTCATCTTTTCACATAGTTTCTCTTTAGATAAGCAAACGAAAAATACTATAGTGGATTTAAGACTTTCTGTTATGGCATACTTCAACCAGAAGTTGAATATGAGAAGTTCTTATATGGATAATATGTTACAGCTGTTTAACTGCACCTGTTTCCTGCTTGTTAATAATTTTTAGCCCATAATTTAATTTGTCTTCATCAGTTCTGTATATTAATGACATTACTGCTGTTTAATACTAATATTGACTTATATAAGGTGTTTATCCTGTTGTTTCATAGCTCACTGAAATGCAAGCTGAAAGTAGTTATTACAGCCCTCAGAAAGTAAAATCCAAAGAAGTTATATGCTGGGAACAAGAAGGAACCACAGTTGAGGTAATTTTCCATTGACAGGGTTGTTTTTTTATTCATTATAAATACTGTAATAAATAGTTACTAATAAAATATTTTGAAATTATTTCATTACTGATTGTTTGTGTTCTGCTATATTGGATTTGTTTATTGTAATAATCATGTAGACAGAAATTCTCTAACTCAGACTTTAGAGTAATCCCTTCCTTCTAAGTACACTGTTTGATTATCTTGCTAGTTATTAAAGCTCTAAATATATAAACCTAAACATATTTCGCTTCACTTTTCTGTATATTATCTAATTTTCAGGGAGTAGAATTCTTCAAAATATCACTTTCTATTTTTCCTCACTAGGTCCTTATGAAAGGGGAACATTTCTTTGATTGCCAAATAGGCTTTGTTGGTTGCCAAGCTATGTGCCTTAAAGGAATTATGGGAATTAAAGACTTTGAAGAGAACATGAATAGGAGTGAAGAAGTGAGTATATTGAAATAGCAGTTAACTTGCTGAAGAAGCAGTATATTTTAGAATCATCATAGAATAGTTTGGGTTGGAAAGAGCCTTTAAATGTCATCTAGTCCAACCTCCATTACCCCTTGTCCTATAGTAACAAGCCCTGCTAAAAAGTCTGGAGGGAGTGGGTGGGAACTTCAGCATTGTTTGAATAAAATTATTTTAATTTTCTTATCTTCCTTAATAATGAAATATGCTCTTGAGGTTGCTACCATGTCATTAGTGTGTTATGACAGAACTGAAACTGCTCTGTTAACTTGACTGTGGTTTTTTTTTTTTTTTTTTTTTTTCCTTTCCCGCCCTTTTTTTTTTTCTACTTCAGCATTGTTTGAATAAAATTATTTTAATTTTCTTATCTTCCTTAATAATGAAATATGCTCTTGAGGTTGCTACCATGTCATTAGTGTGTTATGACAGAACTGAAACTGCTCTGTTAACTTGACTGTGTTTTTTTTTTTTTTTTTTTATTCCCTTGCCGCCGTATTATTTTCTGCTACCTCATGAAGGAGGCCTACTTCTTTAATTGCGGAGAAAATCTGAGTGCAAAAGGGATGACATACCTTACAAATTCACTGTTTGATTACAGAAGTCCAGAAAATAATAGCATTCGTGCAGAATTTATATTGGATGCAGCTCATCATAAGGTCAGAGAATTAAATTTTTCTTAGGAAAAAAATTCTGATGCTCTCTAAAGGATTTCTAATTACTTTTTAGATCTGCATACTATTAGAGGACTGATTTTCATTACTTTGTCATGTTTAACTGAGTCTTACTTTGCAGATGGCCAAAAGAAAGTAAACATGTTTGTGTTTAAAAACAATACCAAGCCAAAAACATGTCCAAAAGAAACCCCAAACTCCCCTCCTGCCCCAAAAGCTGAATTAGTGTCCTAGTTTCTAAAAGCATTAACTACAGAATACCTGCAGAGAAAGACCAGAGATATGAGAGAATGCTTGCAAACGGTCAAGCTTTACCAGCACATACTTCTTTAAACCCAACCAGGAAGTAGTTTGAGGTCTTCAAACTAAGAAGTGCTCTCTTGGAAACCGAATCTTGGGCAATGTTAATTTTATTGTCTTCGTGCAATATTTGTCTACTTAGAGGAAGTCTTGCTAATTCTGCCTTTGGTAGAGACAAGTTTTCAGTCACCTATAGTCTCTGTTTTGTAAATTGTGCAGTAAAACTTTATTGCCTGACTGTCTGCAATTACTAAAGACTGGATGTGGTGACCAAGGTGGTCCCTTCCAGGTGTATTCATAGGTGGAGTTCTATGCTATGTGTTTATTGTACAGATAAGCAATTACCAATTTTAAATATATCTAATTTCTTTTACATTTTACTATTTTCACCTTTTTGGTACTACTGAAGAAGTGTAACACTGAAGAATCTCATTTAAAAAAAAAAGAAATTAATTAGTGAAATCACAAAGTCCTTATACACATTCAAACATTTCTCACAGTGTATTTTAGTTTTAAGCTTTACTCTTTTCTTGGCCTGTCTTTGATGTTTTTATGATTTGCCTATATTTTGGCAAGAGGGGAAGCAATCTTGCTGTGTAATAAGGGATTATATAATATATAAATCCTAATGATGGCGTAAGTCCTAATAGGTTTCCTATTATTTAAAGATAAAACCACAATATTCCTTCAATAAAAAAAAGGTTAGAATGAATGATCTTGAGTTTTCAGTGTATTTAGTTAGGCAGATCTGTTGGATGCAAAAGGTCAAGTGAAGAATATGTACTCCATTAAAGGTACTAATTAACTAGATGTTATTGATGAATTGGTCAGCATGTCCACTGGAATTATGGATGTGCCTTTGTGTGGCCTCAAATAGAAGTTACATTACCTATCGGAAAGGTGAATTCTTTGGGATAACCTCTGTCCTTTGTTTTGATAAGCCTTTCCATGTGTTGATGTACAAATCCAAACATGGATATATCTCTCTCATACCAACCTATCAGTTGGTAATCTCAAGATTCCTTCCTAATACAACGTTTTCTTTGTTTGCTTTGCTTTGTTGGTAGGAGACATACACAGAGATAGCCGGGATGCAGAGGTTTGGGGCTTTCTACATGGATTACTTGTACACAATGGAAAGCAACAGTGGCAAAGGTACCTTTTTTTCTTTGTTTACCTTGTTAAATAATAGAAACAAAGACTTTTCATGCCCAGTTGGTTCTTGACCAACTGTCCTCCAACTTACCTTAGATTTAGCATCAGGTTCAGTGTTAAAATGTTTTCATCTTCATTGATGTGTTTGAGATTAGCTGTTTTGGTTAGCTGTTGATTGTTGGCGTTCTTATTTTTCCTGCATAAGTAATCACAATGACATCTTTCGTAGTCAGTTACTACACTGAAAATAATTCTCTTGTAGCAGTGGTGAAGTTCATAAAGCCTTTTTTTAAACTTTTTTTTTTTTAAATGTTGTTGTCATTATTTACTTGGGGGGGGGAATATTTTTTGAAAAACCTTAGTTGAAGAATGAAGTCGATCGTCTACTTGGTGCAGAAGTTGAAAAGGACTGTCATTTTCTCCTGTGAAGAAAAGTGCAAGAATGAGAGATAGTGTAGAGAATTACTTGTTAAATATACATATCGGAACAATTTTGTGAGCAAATATTAGCCTAAACCTTACACACATAAATATTGGCTAATTCTAAGTAATTTTTGAGATTCCTATCAATTATTTTCTAAATCTGAGAAAATACAGTGGATAAAGTGCAGTAAGTATATCTATTTTTGTGAATGTCACAAAAGTAAGGATAAAGGAGTTAATGTGTCAGAAAGTAATATCTATATATTTTTATACAGATATTCTTATCATGAATTTCAATGTGATTTCCCCCCACCCCTGGTAAGATTGTCATTTGCAGCTGCTGTTCTGCAGTTTAATTGCCTAAATAATGCTTTCTTCCCCACCTGTGTATTTATTATCATGAATACTATTTCTGTGGGCAGCTGTTGGGAACGTCCTGCTATTTTGTGACTGAATGTTTATCTGTCATTGCTTCCTGGTCCAGCTCATCTGGGGTGTTTTACATGGTTTTGTTTCTGTGTAAGAGAAGTCTCGACTCCTAATGTTTTGGGTTTTTTGTGTTTGTTTTTCTTTTTTTTTCCTGGACTTGTTGGACATTAAATATATAATGTCCTGCTTTAGCAGGGGAGTTGGACTAGATGATCTCTAGAGGTCCCTTGTAACTCTGACAATTCCGTGATTCTGTGATATAAGGACTAGGAAAGAAAAACTTCCAGTTTGGTTAGAGGATGGATCATGCAAAGCTTATAAAAAGAAATAAATGATGCTATTTCCTTTGACAGTAGAGGGATACACTAGGTAATTTAACAGTTCTTTCCTGGCCCTGAGTCTTTCCTCTCTGTACTGTGAGTGTGACGTGAAGCTGAGAAAACGTATGTTAAATCAAGCTTCTACTGCAGTCTACTACATGTCTAAGCGAAGAAATAATTGTTTAATTGCATGCAGAACATTTATGTAGAGAAGTTGAAGACCTAGGGTAAGACTTATCTCCTTTTTGAATTTTGGTATGGAAGTCTGAATATGCAAAGATTATTTGATTGTGAGGAAAAATTGATTTTGTGGAGTATTTTGTTTTATTTCTCTGAAAGTACAAGGGATTTAATGACATATCTTTTTCTGACTGTAAGTAATCCATTTCAGAAATTGCTGAACTCGGAAACATTTTTTTGTTTCTTTGTTTTCCTCAAGGCCAGGATACTGATATTTTCTGACTACCTTTTCCCCTCCTCAGCTTCTCTTCTGTTTCTATCAGTTTGTTTTCTCAGGGCCTTGGCTTTTATTTCCTGCATCACTCACCAGGAAAACACCTCACAAAACGCTGCTTGGATTCCTGTTGAGCCTTGCTGTCTGCTTTTATTTCAGTAGTACTCCTCTAATTTCAGCTCCCTGACCACATAAAAGAATGAATAGAGTAATTAATTTTTAAGTTAATGCTTTAAATGAGCGTTACAGTTCTAGAATGAAGAACATAAAACCTTAAATTTTCAAATAGTTTTATTCCTCAGAAGAGCAAATATGACATTTTCTGCCAGCTGTTTTCTAGCTTATTTTTCTGTATTGCAAGTCAAGTATGTAATTATTAAATAGAACGTGATCAAGGAAGTGTAAATTATATCATTTGAAATGAAGATATAAATACCTCAAGATTTTGAAAACAATATAAATCTTAATGCGTTTTAAAAATGTGGTATTTATATGAAAGTATTTGTGGAAAAGTTTGTTTTACTATTTTTTGTTTTGACATTAAGTATGTTTTTATTTACAATCAGTGCACACCACCTTCCCTGAAAAATCTTAACCCAACTTAAGTTATGGGAGGCTGTTATTGTGATTGTAAGATTTTTATCTGTCAAGGCAATTTTGGTTTGACACCTTCTTTGCCCCTTTAACCTTTCCCGAAGCCTATACGATTACTGATTAAACCGCAAGTGCCTCATGGATAACATTAACCTCAGGAGTTTCACCTGTCACTTATAGAAGTACATTAATCACTTGTAGTATTTTGAATGAAAACAAGATAGATAGTCATGCACAGTAGTTTTATTTTGAATCTGCCTGTCCTTCCCTCCCAACTTTACTTTTCTATTTTTTGCGTTGTATATCAATACAAAATAGTAATTTCCCTGAAACATTTTATAGGCTATCAGTTCCTCATTACTGATTTGCATGACCTACAGATGTAATGGGGTGTATTTTTGAAGTTATATTGTGTTTATAATGTGTGTCTGTCTGTTTCGGTGGCAAGTTTGTTATGCAGCACCCTCATTTTAAGGTTGGGGTGTTTTTTGTCAGTTAGAATTAGACTTACGGTTTATGGAGAACTGAATACTCCGTGATCAGAAATTATTTTCCTTTATGCATCTGCGAAGTTTCAAAAGTAACCTGTGATTAGCTACTTCTGTAGAACCAACTGATTTTCTATGACATTCTCTTTGCATTTAGTTAGAATTTCATGGAACTATTCCAGAAAGTGGTTTCTGTAAATGCTGTCCCTTCAAATATATTATTCATATACATGGAATATATACTAATGAATTTGTTTTTTTCTTTTTAAAGAAGGTAGGCTGTTATTATTTCTAAAGGCTTTTGGCCATGATATTTTTTATGTGACGTTATGGTTTTTTACACTTCTTAGTAGGGCTTATCTGAACTGGATACTGTGTAGAAATGGAAAGAAAAAAATCTGTGTTAACTGCATATTAAATAAAGCCCACTCTGACAGCAGGCCATATGCCTGCTTTACCTCCTCAGTGAACGGAAGGAAGGGTCAGTCTGGGTTATGACAATACAAGTGAGTGTGATTCTCATCACTCTTCTAGACCGTGTACCAGCAGCAAGCATTTCAAGGGACCATATCTGTAGTTTCCTTGCAAGCACACCTTTTCCTTGATTATTTGGGATGGATATCTTTGTGGTAAACTGTAGAAAGTTTGGAACAGCGTGGCTGTCGTTGGCACCTGGGATTAAGTTGCCACAGAAGTTTGGAGACAGTTTGGACACCTTCAAAGACTCCCACACTTGAGAAAGGTGTCCAGAGCTGGTTTTGCTGTGCTTGGAGGCGAGGCAGAATCTTGCCATTTGCTCTGCATTGAACAGGAATAACGCTTGTTTAAACATGTTAAACTAGTCATGGTGTATTTATGTATTGAATTTACATTGTTGTATTTTCTGTAGATTTATGTCTGTGATCACAGGATTTAAAACAAAAGTAGCTGATAAAAATTTTTACTATGTCCAGTTGTTTGGTGTAATTTGTTTTTATTTATAAAACTCCTTGTAGTTTCTGGGAATCAGCAAGACCTTTCTTCAGCAAAGAGTGAAGATTTTGGAAGTGTTCAGGAGATGTCTACAAAAAGCCTCATTGTGGGCCCAGTCAATCTTCGATTGGATAGCAGTGCGGTACACCGGATAATGAAAATGATAGTTTGTGCTCTGGAACATGAATATGAGCCATACAGCAGAACCAAGCCAGGTTTGCCCCTGTTGTTTATATTCAAATACACAGAATTAAACCAGACCAAGTTCAGTGCTCTTGAAGCTGCAAATTCCAAATAGTTAAACTCTAAATTTGTCAGGGAATTTTATGAGTCCAAAAAGTAAAATTTGGAATAAAGATAAAATTAATCACAGTAACCCCATCAGTGCTGGATATACCTCAATAATTTCAGACACTTTGGAGGCCATTTGTTTCAATCACAAGCCTCTTGTTAAGTAAGGAGGGCTTCTTTCATTGATAACTCTAGCTTAATGTTGGAGTCTTAGAGAAGAAAGCATCCCTGTTGGTATGTATTTATTAGTTTGAAATAATAGTTATACAGGATAAAAATGAATGGATACAGGCTATGGAAAACTGTTAAGATGAGTTTCTGAAAAAGAGCTATACACATTTCAAAGTAAGGAAAATCCAGTTATGTTTGCATTTAGCCTTAGGTAGAACCAGTGTGCAATAAAATTCCTAACTATTAAGAGGGGGGAATGCTTTCTGTTTTCTGCCTGTCCCTAGCCATTTCTGAAACAGCAACTGTGGGAGTTATTTTATATATTTTAGTCAAACATATGTAATCTTGATTTATTGTAGATATTATGGATGGAAATAAAACTATGCCAAGCTCAGAAGAAGTAGCATCATTGGAGGAATACATTCCCACTCGACTTACAACATTCACTGTTCTTAAGTGTACAATTATAATCCCAGTGGCAGAATTCAATTTACTAGACCACTTGATGCCAATAATCATGGGTGAAAAGGTATGTATGCACAGATATTTATTCAGTTCTTTATACTGGCATGTGCTTTTTCTTACTGGGCTGTTATTCCATGTACCAGAGGCATTACTGAGCTCCAAATGAGTTTGGTGCCCATGAGCCTGCCCTTCAGATACCTAAGACAAGTGGTGTTCACAGTGACTAACTAGACATGTAAACTGAAGGTGTCATGTACTGGTAGAAAAAAAAGAATTTGGAAGAAATAAGATTTTAAATCATCAAATAGATTAAAAAGAAGTCACTCTGACTTGAAGTTTTTTATGGAAAACTTTTGATCAGAAGAGTAAATGTTATCATTGTGCCATTCATGTCTTCCCAAACTTGAATAAGTGTGAAATCTTTGAATACATAGGCTCGCTAGAGGCTTCATAGATGTAGCCCTCCAACAAACTTATTCTGAAATGTCCATGTTTTTCTTGTACTGGATACAGTACTTCATTTCAATGGATAGTATCAAAAATGTAGTTGGATGTGTAAAGCCACAAATTTTTTTTTTTTTTGAACGACATCGATTTTTTTTTTTTTGCTAAGATGTGTGGCATGACTGTGAATACGCAATAATATATGACAGTGTAAAGGTTAGATCAGCACGAGTTAAGTATGGTGACAGTGCTTTGGAGTGATAAAAATGTAAGCAAATATTTTGTAGAACTAAATATTTTGACTTTGCATATTCTTGCAGTGGGTTGACCTTGGCCAGCTGCCAGCTGCTCATCCAGCCACTCTCACTTCCCCCTCCTCAACAGGACAGGGGGGAGAGAATAGGACGGGTCGAGACAAAGAGCAGGGGATGACTTACCAATTACCATTACTAGTAAAACAGACTCGGGGAAAATTAATTTAATTTATTGCCAATTAAAATATATTTGGGTAGTGAGAAACAAGACAAGAATCGAAATAGCACCTTTCCCCCATAACCCTTTTTTGCAGACTTGACTCCTTCGTTCCCTGACTCTTCTATCTCCCACCCCACAATGCAGGGGATGGGAAATGGGGGTTGTGGTCAGCGTGTAACAGTTCATCTCTGCCGCTCCCTGTTCCTCACGCTTTGCCTTGCTCCAGTGGGATTCCTTCCCACAGTCCTTGAGGAAAAAATCTGCTCTAGTGTGGGCTCTTCACAAGGCTGCAGTGTCCTTGAGTGCATATCCACCTGCTGCAGTGCGGGTATCTGCACAGGCTGCAGTGTGGATGTCTGCTCTGGTGTGCTGCCTTCTATGGGCTGCAGGGAAATGCCTGCCCCACCGATTGGAAAGTGCTACAAGTACTAAATGTGCTGTGTCCCTTGCTAAGGGACTAGTGGCTTCTACATGCCTCCAGAGTAAAATTAAAATCTTCACACTATGAAGCTGTATTCTGAGGGGTAATTGAATGAATTCTCTGATGTTGGAGAATAATTGAGCACTTCACTCTTTCACAAGTGTACTATAGAAAATCAGGAAAAGGAGGAAGAGGCCGTTCTTTTTTCTAGAACATGAAATATGTTCACTTAAATCAGGAACAGTTTGTTACTAAACTTGTTCTAGAAGCTTTTAATTTGAAATGGGTAATTCATAGTGAAGTGTCTACAGAAATACGTAGGAAAATAGAACTAATTGGGTTTCTGGGCTCCTGGTGTTTTCATTGCTGAGCAAGTAGCTCAGTTAAGGCCTAGTGAAGCTTTCACTTTTGTCCTGCTTTGAAAACTCTTAGCAAGTTTACAGGAATATTGGCCAGGAAGGTCAATAGCATCCTGGCTTGTATCAGAAATAGTGTGGCCAGCAGGACTAGGGAAGTGATTGTCCCCCTGTACTGGGCACTGGTGAGGCCACACCTTGAGTACTATGTTCAGTTTTGGGCCCCTCACTACAAGAAAGACATTGAGGGGCCGGAGTGTGTCCAGAGAAAGGCAATGAAGCCGGTGAGGGGTCTGGAAAACAAGTCTTATGAGGAGCGGCTGAGGGAGCTGGGGGTGTTCAGCCTGGAGAAAAGGAGGCTGAGGGGAGACCTCACAGGTCTCTACAACTGCCTGGAAGGAGGTTGTGGTGAGGCGGGTGTTGGTCTCTTCTCCGAAGTAACAAGCAATAGGACAAGACAAAATGGGGTCAAGTTGTGCCAGATTTAGATTGGATATTAGGAAAAATGTCTTCACAGAAGGAGTTATTAAGCATTGGAACAGTCTGCACAAGGAAGTGATGGAGTCATCATCCCTGGAGGTATTTAAACGACATGTAGATGTGGTAGCTTTGGCAGTGTTAAATTTACAGTTGGACTAGGTGATCTTAAAGGTCTTTTCTGACCTAAACGATTCTATGGGCTAACAGGGGAACATCTGCTGTGGTGCCTGGAAGAGCCACCTCCTCCCCCTCCTTTTCTGACCTTGCTGTTTGTATTGCTGTTTCTCTTTTTTTCCCCTCAGTCCTCTCAGCCTGTGTAGCTTTTTGTCTTTTCTTAAATACGTTTCCACAGATGTGCCACCAGCTCGGCCAAAGGGCTCAGCTGAGGCCTGTGGTGGGGCCGTTGCAGCAGGGCCTGGAACTGGCTGGAAACAGCTGTGCCCAGCACGGGGCAGCCCCTGGGCTCCCCTCACAGAGGCCAGCCCTGCACCTCCCTGCTGCCAGCACCTGGGCATCAACACCCAAGACAATTGTGGATTAAAAAGTTTCTACATAAATTTTAAACTTTGTAGAAATTGTTTTGAAAAGATTTGAGGACTCACATTAGGATGGCCTATGGCCATTTTATTTGTAAACAGTTTATGACCTGTACATTTGCTTGCGTTTGTGTGTGGGAGGTAAGAATACGTAATTATGCTAGATAATTCGTCTGTAGTGTAATAACTGCACGTTTTTTCCCCCCTCCCCTAGAACTTAAGCGGGCTGTTAAATGCTACAAGCTTCCAGCCTTTGCGGCCTTTACCTTCCATCCGAATTTTGGTGGATAAGGTTAACCTGGAGCACTCGGTGCCGATGTACGCCGAACAACTGGTGCACACGGTCAGCAGCCTTGGCCAGCCATCAGACAACCTGCTTCATTACTGTTACTCTCACTGCTATCTGAAGGTAAAAGAAGGCTTGAGATCTGTTTCTTCTTGCGTCGTGCTCAGAAGAAGTTAATATAAGTGTAGATAGTCCTGCGTGTTAGCAGGTTTCTTGAGAGGAAGTTTTCAGCTTGCCTAAAAGGATGTAAACGCATCTCACAGAATGTTGTTGTTTGGGATCGCTGCTTCTGACCCGAGCCAAATGTTTTGTAATATAAACAGAAAACTTCATATGAGGAAACTATGCAAACTGAAGCCCCAAGGTCTTTCTGGCAAGACTGAGTTAAAATAATTTGGGAAGAAACCTTTTACCTTTTCTAGGATAATGCCATAGAATATGTAGATCGTAGTGGATTACACTTAGAAACTTGATGGGATATTATGAGGAAAAAACATCACTTCTACTAGTATTGATAGAGCAAAACAATGATAGTGAAGGTATGCAATCAAAAACTGTTGCCAAGCATTTTCACTTGTTTTCATTGTAAAAGTAAAAACTTCTGAATGTTACAGATCGATTGTGTGGGAGGAGTTCTCATTGTGAGGTTGGGGCAAGTTTAAGAAGGTACTGAAAAATTGCTTTGAGATTATTTAGTTGCCATTTGCTGAGATTTTAGTGGCATGAAAAAGTAAAATCTCAAGCGGGGTTTTAAAACAGGCCTTCCAACTTTTTAGCTTGTGCTCAGGCATTTTGAAGCCTTTTGGAGTGCTACTAAAATGTAAATATTTACTACTAGGACTGTTAATTTTGCTAAATTTTTCAGTTACCCATTCAGTTCCATGCTGCTATCTTTATAGAGATTTAAATGATGAAATTCTTATTATCTACATAAAAAAAAAACCTCTGCCAAAAATGTGTGACAAACTTTGTTTTCTCTGAAAACTTCACCTTCTGTTGCGTTTAAAGTGTGCGGATGCTGATTTTGCAAGTCATTTGTATGTTTTTATTAAGAAATAAAGCTGTGAAGAAAAGCTTCTCATTTCCTTAAATACCACTTTTTTTTTTTGGCCCATGTTGTTATAATTGCAAAAAATTATTTTATTCATTTTATTTGCAAGGTAATGTGCAATTGGCAGATGTAAAGAATATAGAATAATGTATTCTAGTTGATGAATTATAATTCAGCATTTTTTTTACATTAAGCAGAAAATCAATATTTTTTGAGTGAAGCAAAGATTTTCATATGTATTCCTACTGGGACATTTATTTTAGGTAGATTTTTCTAGCCTTTTGTGTTTGGGGGAAAAGGAATTATCTAAAAATAATACACAATTTGTTTCATATTTATTAAGTATATTTAAAAATATGTATATTATGATATAAAAATACCTTGAAAGTGATCTTGTCATGTGATAGTATATACTTTGACCAAATTAATTTGTTTCAGATATTTGGTTTTCAAGCAGCACTGACTTCTTTGGATAGTAAAGGATTGTACTGCTTCCCTGTTCCAGTTATTCCCTCATTCAGTACTGCCGTTTATGGCAAGCTGATCAAGTTTCCCAAATATTGGTAAGCATTAAGCATGTACAGTGTACTTAAGTAATATACTCAACTAGTTTTGTGTTTCTAATTTAAAAATTATATGCTTCATATATATCCCTAAACTTCTCTCTCTTCTATCGTATTCTACTATTAAGACTATTATCATTAATAAATTTCTTTGTAAAGATAGCTGTTAATAAACATTTTAGACCCTAGTTTGGATGAGAGAACAGGCTGTGCAAGCCCTGTAGTAAATGGCTTTGTTCCAGACCTTGTAGAATTCTGTGAAACAGTTTCTGTTCTTCCTTGAATGGATTCAAAAGCTGTAGTTGTATACTGGTGGCAAGCCTGATGTTTAACTGACTTAACAGGTCAGCTCTTTCTGTTTTAAACTCAACCAAATAAAAAGCAAGAGATGAGGGGAGGGGGAAAACCAACCCAACCCAAAACACCTCAACTCCACAAAATGATTAATTTTTGTTTGCTATTTACAGTTGGAACTGTTTTAACATTGTGATCAGATATTGAGCTGATTGTAGTATTTCAGATTTTAAATGCAAATGCTTTTGTTCTGAGAACAGTTCTGTGCTTTAGTATTAAATGAGCTATATAACTTTTTTTCTTACTTCAGTGCCATGGAAATTCAGTATTTAAATTCAGTTCTACAGGTTTAATCTTGTGATGATAAGTGTCAGTAAATTTCTATGAATAAATAGTATTTATAAAAACTATTTTCAAGAAAACAGAACATTGGTTTTCTTTATCCCTTATGTTGAGCAGTAGCTGTGATACTACTTCATAATTAAATCCATAAAAAAAATCTTACACAAAATGACAAGGTAGCAGAAAAAAACAGGTTAATGTGTTAAATACTTTGACTTCAAATGTTCTGTATTGTATAGGTAATCTGTAACAGTCATTTCTTTGTAAGTTTAATGGGTTATAAAGAAAAAAAGAAAAGACTACGTATGTGATGTTCACAGTGCTAAAGAAGATACTCGTTTTTCTCTCACAAGCTGTGATACCATGTTAAATATAAGAGGTTTTTAGCGTAATCAGCACACCACCAGGTGGTAGCAGCCTAATTGACTTTCTCATATTTTCCATCAATAGTTTACCAACGTGCTAACTACTTCAAATGAATTGCTGTTCTGTTGCAGCATCTTGCTGAAAAATAATAAATGTTACTAGGATAACCCATAGTCAGCACTAATTGGAGAACTTCAGTACTCTGGTGGGATTGACAGCCTTTCCTGACATAACCTGACATTCAACACTAAGCTCTAGTTAGTGATCCTTGTTATTAAACTGTAGAAATAAATTTGTGTTTAGTAGTAAACTTAAATTTATTTAGTACATTATAAAACCCCTGGTTAGTTGTGCAAAACAAAAAAATTAGATTAGAGATGAGAAATGGTTGAAAAAAAATCTGTCATCTGACAAGTTCACAGTATTCAAGTGCTAGTGCTTTCTCATGGGTGCACTTGAGCTCTCTTTTGTGTGTCCTTGTGCTCGATCTTTTGCTCGCTCATGCTTGGTTTCTCACACTTCCCACACGTGCTGTTGCACACTTGCCATCGTGCTCTATCTCGTGTCCCTGGTCTCGTGCTTGCATTCTCTCTCATGCATTCTCTGCTTCTCTCTCGTGCTTTTTGTCTTGCTCACTTTCTCTCTCTCTCTTTTAAAAATACATCGTGTTACAAGCGTGCCCAGCTGGAAAATAGAGTATGGTAGACTAATAACAGAGAAAAATAAAAATGAGCAGTAGTTTTGGGGAGTGGAGGCAGGGGAATGGTCCTGCCTTAAAATAGCAAATCATCTATCAGCATTTATTAGCGATCTTGTAATACCAACACTTATTGTGGTCTAGTGTATTTTAAAATAATTTTAATAGCTTTCTCACTTTTTTGAGATATGATGTCTTTCTGAACTTATTTATTAACAGTGTGAAATAATTATATAAAATTAACTTATTCGAACAATTTATCTAAACTAAGCAACACCAATTTGCGGGTAATAAAGTAGAAAAACAAATGAGTACAGCAGCAGCCTGGTTAAATGAAGTGTAGTTTGAAGTGAATAAAACTCCAGATGAAACGCATCAAATAGCACTTGAACTAAATCGAAATCAGCATGAGGACTGAGAGCTTCATTGAAGTCATGCAGTGAGTGAGAATTAGTCTGGTAGGATAACCTGGTAATGTCATTAAACTTAAATTCAGTCCTCCCCCCCAAATTATACCACCTGCTTTATTTGGATTTTTAGATTTCACATTCCAGAGTTTCTTAAAGTACACACATCTGATGCTACATGTGTTCTTCTATTTCTTCGTAGAAAATATATACCACAGACCATACCTTTTAAAAACAAAGACATTTTATGAACTGTTATGGAATCCCTCAGGTAGTATGTTTTGAGTTAGCAGTGAAAATCTCAACTTTATTTCTGACATAAATCAGTAGAATAGCTTTCTTTTCTAGTTTCAATATAATAATCTCAAAATGTATACGGTGTATAAAATATTGTATTAATATTTATTTTTTAAAGCTAGTTGATAAGCGTTGGTAACGTGTTTTAACAGATAAAATTTCATCAACATCAGCACAGTACATTGCAGTAAATAGTCATAAATGTTAGAAAAGTGCTGCTTCATTTGCCTACTAGATTGATGTCTGTTTTAATTTCAGTTAATACACTTTCTTTTTATAAAAGAAATGTGCTGAAGCTCGCTATTTAACTAAGTCTTCAATATCTTTTAAATTGTATAGCTAATCTATTTTTATATGAAAGTAAAAACATCTGGTCTTTTGTTTTGGTCAAGCATAACAAGATGCAAAATACAATGTTAATGTCAATATTTTACAACTACTTTATGTAGTGTTGCATGCCAGATTGTAAAGCAGCTTTCAAAGCTTTCAGGAGGATGTCTAAAAACAACTGAGAATTAGCAGAATAAGGTTAAAAGCCTAGAATGAATGACAAGAATGTTTATTGCCAAACAAAAATTTTGAGAGGAATTAGTTAATTTTTTTTTTTTGGCTACATTATCTGTGGTAACAGATGAGGTAATCTAGTGTAAGACACTTTAGTGTTATAGCCTTCTGTCACTTATAAAATATCACTATATTGCGCTTCTGAAGAATATTAAAGTAACATTAAAGAATATAGGTTCTGAATAACCTTCCTTCATTTTTCTGATATCTGGATTGATAGTGAACTGTTTTGTCTCTATGTTTTGAGCTGGATATTGGTCCAGTTATAAGTGGGTGGTTTTTACTGCTTTTCTTCTTTTCTTGACCTGTCTTCTCTAAATTCCCTTCCTGTGACAAGCATTCTTCTAGACTCTTGTTTTACTTTACCAGGTCTGTGGGAAGGTTCTCACTGTCTACGCCTGTGACACCTTCTGAGACTCTCAACAGTGGTGGAATAAGATTATAAATGGGGAATATGTGATATTTCCCTGCATCCTTTCTATTCACCTTCTTAGTCCAGTAGTCTAGTTTCAAAGGGTCTGTGTCCTTGATAATGAGTCTCCTCTTTTTCATATTGAGACCAGAGCAATAGCATCTGGTTTGCTCTCTGCAAGGAAGCACCAGTACAGACTTGACTAATAGCTGGTCATGTTAAATTTGAGTGTGGGTGAATCTTTGAACAAGTTGAGGACCTGATGGGTAAAGTAGTATCTAGGATTTCATGGCCTACTCTCTAGTTGTGAGAGAGTACAGAGCAGTTAATTGATTGTTCTTGAATCATCTAGTCTATCAGAACAAAAATCTGGAAAAGAAACTTGCAAGTAGATCTAGATAATTGCTAGTAAACAGAAAAAAAATTATGAGACTTTTAAGAGACTAACTGAATATAATTTTTGCAGATTCTTTTTTCTTTGGACCTTTTTCTTTGATTCCTCTGTAGGAAATACATTTTAGCTTAAACATAGGCAGTGTGCTAATCTTAGTCAAGCAGTCTCTGATGAGAGAGGATTCTTGACAACATGAGATTTGATTTGTGTTGGCATTGTGTCTCTTTCCTTCAGTGTTTTTGTTAAAGAGCTAATCATTATTGACAAAAGCTGACAAAAGTTTAAAATTTGCTCTGCTGGGCACCTCAGCTGCCCAGAGAGATTTCACTTGTTTCACTTGTGAAAGCTGTGGATTACAGTCCTGACACAGTAATTTTATTAATATGTGCCCTCACAGTACAGAAGGATCACTACTGAAATGTAGATACAGAGATTCTCACAAGGAATCTATACATGTATTTTCTGTAGACTTTGTTTTTATGAACCGTTAAGAACATTTATATAATATATCTGTTCTTAATATTTCAACGCAGATTTAACTGTAAAGGTAAATATTTACTATGTCTCTAGAATCTGTTACATTTACAGTAGATTGGCATGTTGGGTCATAACCTCCTTTTGGCTAACTATTATACAATGATATTGAGAAACGTACTTTGCCAGCAACCTGAACCATCAGCATTTTGTGTTTTCTTACCTGACTTCATAGCTTTTGACTTTGTTGCTGTGCAGTTGCCAAATGGTTGCTTTGTACACAATTCAAACGTTTTTAATTTCCAACTTTAATATTAACATTACATAACCTGAGGATTCTAAAGATCTTGTGTTATTACTGTTGGAGTTTCTGCTCAAATTTTTGTTACTATAAGGCTGTTTGTGTTTTTATACAGCTTTACTTCCATTTTCTTCTATCATATATCCCTTACAAGGCAAACATCCCTTTCTTAATCAAAGCCAGGTAAGGGTATGCCATACAACTGCATTCATACTGACAGAATTCATCATTAGACTCCATATACAATCCAGTGAGGTCATTGTAAGCTCCAGTATGAGTCAGCATGTGGACCTGCTCATGTCTGCTTTATGGATCATCTTGAAAATTCTGTGTGCATTTACTGGTATCACAATGAATTGACCAGAGTGAGAGCAATTAACGTTGAACCACAAGCAGTGTGGTAGATGAAGATCTGGCTTCTTCCATGGTAAGAAGTTCTTTAGCAAGGAAATTAGCTCCTGCTGACTTTACCAACAAGGTACTACTGTGATGACAGTAGGAGATACTTGGATTTGCTGCTTACTGAAAAGAGGACTAAAAGTCTATAATGGGGGATCAGGTGAACTATCTGTCTTTGTTACTTTTTGATTGAAACATCTTCTCAGGTCATGTCCAGTGGAGAAATGCTGCTTGGAACTAGGAATCACAGTAGATTTGTGAGCTTAAGAGTCATGAGAAGTAGCTGTCACGCAGTTCAGTGCAGTTGTGCTAGTAAGAGGCAAGTGGACCCTGCTGTCAGGAAACACAGAGCCAGATATCCACAGACTGTGAACATTAGATCATAAATCTAGGAAGTTTTTGAATAAATTGACACTTGGGTCTTGATTTTTGGCAGCTTATTTTATTGACTAGTCACAGTAAATCAAGAATAATGTCAATTTAGATTGGATGCGGATTGTATTTCACATGGGCAGTTGAGGGGCATGCTCTGTTCCTGGGTCAGAAGCAGAAACAGGTTGAAAACACATGAAACTCATTTTGTAGCATTCAGTTGTGACTATTAGTTATGTCAGTAATTGGATATAACTGCCAGATGAAAATTCAGGGTATCCTTCGAAACAGAAAAGATCTGAGATTGCATGCCTGAACAGATGCCATCAGCGTATGGGACCGGAGAGAGTTTCAGCCACATCAGCATCATCTGAGTTAGAGCTAGCACATGTAAAAACCTGTTTGAACTATTGAGATATGCCAGTGATACGGGCTGTGCAAAACCAGACAGAAACAGTCATTCTCTTGGGTTCTGCAGAGGTGGTTGTGTAGAATTGCCTCAGATGTGAACAATCAGTCTAGGAGTATGTGGGATTGCTTTGGCATTGTGTGCTTCTCTGCCATCGCCTAGAAAATGCATCAAAGAACATAACACTAAATCAAACTGTTTTAAAAAGAAAAAGTTTATTGGTAGCTGTTTTCAGTATGGGTTTGTGAGCAGTGAACTTGACACTTTCAGAAGTTTAGTTTACTGAGCGTCTTTTTGTTTGAGGAGCAGGTATGTCAATATATTATAGCAAATTATAATCAGTAATATAGGTTGATTTAACAGTTTTAACAAGAGAATGATTTTTTCATTGATAACACTGTTTAACATATCTCTCATAAAAGTTAGGGTAGGCCATGCTTGTGTATAAGGATGAAGATGCATAAGGAACTTGTGTGGAACATTTTCTAATCTGCAGCGGTATTAAAGTATCAAGTTGCAACACGAGTATTTTGGGGAACTTTCAACTGCACTCTTCTGGAAGGAGTTGTCGTCAGTTACCAAGAAGAACTCTCTGTCCAGGAGGAGTTCTGCATTCTGAGTACATGACTGGCAGCTTGATTAGTGTGATTATAAATTAACTTCAGTTGGAAACCTCTAGTTTAATTTTTTTTTTTTAAATCTAGTTCAGATCTAATGTTACCGCTTCTCAGCAGATGTGGCAGACAGCATTCAGCAAATGTGTTAAAAGAGTACTTTTAATCAATGTAAATTGAAAACAGTTGCATTTTTTTATTATTGTCCATGAGGAGGAAATTTAGCAGAGTTCACAGTAAAGGGTGGTCATCTGTAGTGTTTCCAGTGTAGTTACTTAAACTAATTAATTGTCCAGTCTCTTCAGTGAAAGTAAATTAAGCCTCATAACTAAGACCTGTGCAGGGAAAGTGGTTGCACATGGTGAACACTTTTTCTTGGCTGTTTTAACTGTTGCCATCAGTATTTGCTGACATTTGTACTAGAAACAAGAAAATGGTATTTATTTCAAAATGTGTAAGATTTTCAGGGTTAAAGCCACATTTTCTTTACTTGAGATTGATGAAAGGTATGAAAAACTTACTGTCTTAAAGCTGAAGTGCTGTTCTGTGGCATAAATACTAAAGAAAATTTAAATCCCTGATAGATATTGCTTTTGTATTGGATGTGTTTGGAAATTCTGTTTCTCTTAGTATTACCACTATCTGTAGAAAATATCTGGTGTTGTGGTTTAGGCTGGGCTGGCCTCTAAATGGGTGACAGATGCTCTGGTTGGGATTTTCAGTGATATTCTCAGTTTATGAGGCTTTACCCATGTAAACTCTGGCCAGAAAGATCCAGTGGTGGCAATTCTTCACACACAGTGTTTGTCCTTTATTTCTCCAGAATTTTGCCTGTTAATGTGACACTCAGTTGCATTTGATAACCATGATAAATGATGACAGAAACATTTTATTTAAAAAAGACCCTGTATTTATCTTCACTTGGAGCAGCATGTTTTCCTGTTCACCTGTCCATAATGCCTTAGCAGCTGTACTTTTATCTGTGCTCGTCTCTAGGTAGGAGAAGCATTCTGCCCTGTGTCCAGTAGCATTTGTTTGCTGTATTCTCCTCATGCTTGCTCCCTCTGTGACTCAGATGTGCTTTTTCTTTCCTATGGGAATAGTACTCATAGATCAGGATCTGTCTTTGGTTCTAGGCTAAGTGTTTGTGTACTGTTTGTGTACAAGGAAACATCCTCACCATTTTTCCTAAAGCATTTTTATCCTAGTTGGTTATAGTTTTATATATTTTTTTGTATTTGTTATTTCTTTAGTAACACTTTTAACTTATTTTAAAAGTAACCTGTCAGCTGCACACAAGTACTTTATTGTTTGGACCTCCATGTTCTGTAGGTGTTGTCTGATTTTTCATTAGGTTTTAATCTTGTAAAGGACATTAACTACCAGTTTCCGAACTAGGTTTTTTTGTTTGACATGTTTTGGAGGAGAATGTTAGAGGACAATTTGAACAAACAGGGAAAAACAAGAGAAGAACTGAAGTCATGCTGGTGTGGGATGAAGCCCTTAAACAGTGACCTGTGAGAATAAAATCTGTTTATCAGAACAGATTTGGAAATAGGTGACACCTGTTTCAGGTGCCTCTGATATTGGTGCAAGAAATAGAAAGGATTATGTTGGTTAAGATGCTAATACAACAACTGTTGATTTATTTTTCAATTGATGAGAATTTTTATCCATTATAGCATGTACATTTTTTAGACAAAAGCCTGCAGGATTTTAAAATAAATTTTAATGAGTTTTCTTTGCTGATGTTTAACTAGCATATCCTTTGCATTTAATGAATGATTCCAAAATGAACAATTGAATAGAAGGAAGTATATTTGGTTAGGGTGATTAGAATATTCCTTTGATAGTCAAGAAATGTGCATATACATTTAGAATGATACAGTTAAGAACCTGATTTTTGTATTTTTAAAAGAAGCAAAAATGGAAATGTAATTTTAATAATGCTGTCACTGAGTTACACAAATGTTCAGAGAAAGAGACTATTTGTTATACTATAGTTTTATTGTGCATACATCTTGGATTTGGCTGGTATACGTGTTATAGCAAGGAAGTGTTTTTCTGATGTGTTTTACTGACAGTATCTTTTCCTCAGTATGTGTGTATGTGGTAATTTTGATGGTCTTGAAAAATTACTGGGCCATGTGAAGTTTTTAAGTAATGAAATAGATGTCATGAGACTCACAGTGAATAGACCAAAACTGAATACAAAAACTATATCCATAGGATCTGCTTCAAAGTTTTTATTTTTGAGGAAAAAATGGTGTAAAGTCAATGCCAGAGTCAGTGTTTAAGGTGGTAAATTTAGATTTAACAATAATTCTTCTTTGAAGTAAAAAGTATTCTGCATGTACTGAGATTTAATGTTTTGCTGCAAATTATTTCTGATATCTCTTAAAATTCTTTTGAGGTTACTTAATGAGGCCACAATAGAGTCATTTTAACAGCCTTTTTACTCTTTCTGCTGTTATACTGTTTCTGCAGTGTATAGATGTGGATCACTAGCACACCTTGTCCACAAGCACAGCCTTGCTGTTGATTATACCCTTGATCCATCCTTTGCTATATTAAAGGCATATTCTGGTAATGGCAATACCAAGCCACACACACCCCTCCTTCCAGCAACTTTCTTTTGATGCTGTAACTTCTGTCTCAAAAAACCCTAGAATTGGCTTTTGGGGTACTTTCAGGCAAAGAAGAATGGAATTAGATGCTTTTATTTATGTTTGTGGATTTAATGGAATTAAAGGAATAGTTGCCTGTGAATTCAAAAGTATGACCTTGTATCTTTCAGTCTTGTGCACTTTCTTCTTGTGTCATCTCCATTCAGTGCACTATTTTAGTTCAAATATTTATTTTGTTTTAGCTAATGCAGACATACCTTCTTATCCCTCTGACCTTTAAGTTCTAGCTATAAAGAATTTGCCAGAATTTCAAACAACCTTTATTTCTTTCACTATAAAGATTTCTTTCACTATAAAAGATTTTATCCATTTATAAAAGAAAATAAGCAGGATTCAAAAATATTAGTAGGAGAAATTCACAGAAAACTCCAAATCCGAACCAACTTACCTTCTTGGACAAAGTTTCTTATTTACATCAGTTGTTAGTGTTTACTTGAAGCTGGGGTTGTCTTCAGCTCTTGAATCTTTAGCAGGGAATTTGAAACTGTTTTAGTTCCCAAGAAGGTTTTTAACTTTTCATAGAGGAGACAAAATGGGAGTTTTGGTCCATCTTCTAGCAACTTGCAGCTGTTAATAATCTTCAAGAGAAAGAATACTTAGGCAAATTTATCTACATTTCGTCACTTTTTTCTGTTTAACACAATTTTCATGGGAGTACTAAGAGGTGAGTTAAGACTTTGTATTCAAAAATAGTATACAGGAGAAATTAGCAAGGGGAGGCAGAAGGGGTGTGTGTGTATTAGTGTGGGTATGAGTTACATGTATTTTCTTTCTGTTCCTATTCTCAGCATTTAATTCTGCAACTATCTTTCTCTTAATGCTCTAAATAAACTTTTATTTTCCCCAATCCCTACTTTCAGTTTCCAAGCACTTTCAAAGAGGATTCAGTCATACATCTTGTTCTCTACATATGTGCTTTGAGCTTCTTTTATTCTTATGTTCTTCCCATCTTCCAAACATTTTATTGAAAATATTCTGAAGATGCTTCTTTTCCTTTGCATTCTCTTAATTGTTGCTTTTTTTTTCTTGGTGTATGTTCTCTATCCTTGTGCCTTAATCCCATTGTATTGGATTTTTTTTCATTCTTTTTCCTCTTACCATCTGAAACTTGTGAGAGGAAGATAGTTGTAAGCCTTTTTGTGCCTCTTTCTGTCTTAAATGTCACTGTCCTCTTCTGTCACCTTCTGTCTTGCACTTTCTTCAAGGGTTGGGAGAATGCTTTACAAGTTCCATAGCTATTTGTGACACAACAAAGTCTTTTGACCTGTCCTTGTGACTGTTCCCGCTTGAAGCAGTTCCTCTTCCTTGCTCCCCAGAAAGAGGAGTCATCTTCTATCTCAGTTAACTCTTACAAGCCACTGTTCCTAGTTTGCAAGACTTGCTAATATCCTTACTTCAGGAGGTGTCCTTTGATGAGAAGAAAACAAAGCCTCTGTTCACCGTATCTGCATTCTTAAGAGTTCCTTACATTTGTGTTGTTAGAGGAAAGTCACAGCGCAAATTTGGTGTAGGAAAAGAGTTTGAAATTTGAAATCATTACTAGAATGAAGTGGGCTAAGAAATGAAATATCTGCGTGTTTTAAAATAAATTTATTTGGAGGTAACTAATTTGTAATTAAGAAGCCAGATTTTGCAGTTCTGCTGGGAATATAAAAGGTGATTTGACAATAATTTCACACACACAAAAAAAAAGTGCAATTTTGAAAGATCATATTGGGTAGAAATTTATACCAAAAAATCTTTACTTGTGCTTCTATTAATTAAAAAAAAAAAATCTATCCTACAAAAATCGTATCCTATAACCTACAAAAATACTTGTAACTGACAACTAACCCTCAGCTTGAAGGGGTGGTTGCTGAGAGCTCCTGCTCTTTTTTCGGAGAGCATGAAAGGATGGTGGAAGCAGTTGCTGTTCCCAGGGCTGCCAGGCAAGACTCCTGCTCCCCTGATAACACCCGGTTAAGAGTGGTTCTCCCTGCCAAATGGCAGCAGCCTTTGTCCTATTCCTGTTTTGTGGCATCATGTTCAGCAGATGCCTGTGCTTGTCTCTGCAGTTTTCTTCATTGAGCACCAGCGTTTTTCTGAGCCCTCCTGGCTCCCTGTTTTACCTGCTAATGGCAACCAAATGGCTCTGTGTGGCAGATTTAGAGGATTGATTTACTGGCTGTTGCTGCTGCTTCTGGGAGTGTGTGAAAGGGGAAGGAGGAGAGGAAAAGGGAGAGGAGGGGGGAGAGGTGGCTTCTCTGGACAGTAAAGCAGGCTGCTCTGTGGGAAGGCAGTTCCCCAAACCCTGTTCCACCCCTGTGGCTACTGAGATTGGATTTACAAAAGCTACAAACAATGTATTTACATTACAAATAATGGATTTACAAAAGCTACAAATAGCACATGGTTTGTTTTAATAAACAAGGACGTTTTCTGTCTGGAGCTTTATGGGCACTAGCAACTCTTACCTGGTTACTTCTGGTGGTTTTGGTGGTCTTGATTATCTGCAGTTAGTACAGCATCTACAAGTTCCAGATGATTTCTACTCCCGTCAGGGGTTGTCATTTACCAGAGGTTTACCAGAGGTAAATGACAATTACTGCATTTATTTTAGCATTGCTGCTTTTTTGAGTAGGAGCTAGTTCTCCCAAAAAGGTATGAGGCACAACTCAAATGGTAGATGTAGAAGTGCTTTGCTTCTGGTCTAATTCCCTCTGTACTACCCTCATCAAAACAGTGGCTCCCTATAGAAAGCCTTTGTTTCTTTCTACTAATTTTTCTCAGGATCATTATATTTGGATCTTCCTGGACAATAATGCAGCTAAATGTTGTATCTCTTCTCTTGTCCCAAACAATAGCCATAATCAATGACAATAAGATTCCTAAATTAATGTTAAAAAGTTACAGATTTTCTCACAGAATTAAGGAAAGAATAGATGTTTAAAGGGTTAGTAAGAAAAGATGTCCTAAATTGACATTAATTGCATTCCATGAGGAGGTTTTTTGTCCCTTATTTCTCATTCCCTGCCCCCCCCCACCTTCTGGAGTTCTGAAGTTGCATTTCTTCGAAGATACAACTTTATGCACAAGATTCAGTTGGTAGATGATGGATGTAAAGCTAACCATATAAAGGACATGAAGAAGACTGAGGGCTCATACTGTAATCTCAGAGCAGAGAACTTGGAATGTTATTCTTTTCTAGATTGCTCATATCATTTTAATGATTTTTTTTCTGGAGACAAATAATACTAATTATATAAATAATTCTAATAACTAGTTATTAGAAAAAGAGATTTTTTTCTAAAGAAGAAATAGCAATTAGTGACTGACCTCCACTTGCAATTTGGTGAGAGTTCAAATCTGTAGCATCGGTCCTATTGATGAGCTTTCCCAAACCCAACAAGCTGAATTTAATTTACACTTCCTAAATACGTTTTCTCTAATGCAGCTACAGGTTTAACATCTTTCTGCATTACAGGTTCAGCAGCCACCTTAGTTAAGTTAATAACCCACCCCTTGGTGGGTTATTCCTTCTTAGTATCAACAAATCTTTAGCTCAAATCTGTTGCAGTTTGAGGCATAGGTAATGACTTAACTGGAAGTGGAGAGAGACTGCTTTATTCCATTCTTAAACTTTTAATCCAGTGGGTGAAAAGACTTTTCTGATGCTGATTCAAACTGAAGGAAATTTAGACTTTCCTACCCTCACATTCCACATCTTTGTTTTTTCTTGCAGCTGTTGACATTTTCTCTTGGTGTCTCATAGCATATAAACCCATCCTACTGAGGTCATTGCTTTTTGCTTCCTTGTTGCTTCAAAAAATGGTACTATTACCTGCATGTAATAATAATAATTTTAATAATTTTTAATAGTTATCATCATTTTTAATGTCCAGATGTAACAAAACAAGCCTAAATTATTTAAAAAACAATAAAAGTTTAGAGCTCCTAGCATGTATGTAGTCTTGCATTCTTTGCTTCAAAGGGATTCTTTTTGCAAGATTTCTTCCTTTTAGTATTTGTTTGACTTTAGTAATTGTATTTGTTCTTGTAATAATGCATCTATTTTTGCTTTGCTGTATAAAGCTAAATTTTGTTCTTCCATTAACATATGCACTGTTTTGAGAATTCTCTGTTCATTTTCTATTGTACTGTATTGAAGCTTGTACTTAGCCTGCATTGTTTTGTTTTCACAATTGTTTCAAGGAAATGTGTTTATTTTCTGAAATTCACATATGAATTAGCACTTTGCAAATGTTTTTCATCACTGACCATTTCAATTCCATTACTGATGTTAAAAAAATACTATACAGAATTCATTTTTGAAATGATTGTGTTGATCCCTTCTAATTCCATATCTAAAATTTTCAGAAAGAAAAAGTTAATTTGTTTACTAATTCAAAAAAAGAAAAAAAATTGCTGAAGTTCATAGTTTTCTCCCTTGTAATAAATTGTAGGATTAGCAGAGTTTCCTACAAATAAGAGTCCAAGGCAGCTGCAGTTGCTGAAAATTTATCTGTGTAAGAGATGATATAAGGTTTTAGGTAACCTTTAGGGAAGCCTACAGAAGGGCATTCATTTATGAAATGTTCCAAAGTGGGTTTAATTATTATTTTTTCATAACAATTAACTTTGTCCTTTAGCACAAATAACTGTATGTTGCTGTCTGAAAACGAAAAATTGTTACTGTATGCAGATGTGTGACATGACTGTTTTTTATTGTGAGTAGTAGTGACTTCAGTCTTGCATTAAAAAAAAAAAAAAAATTCCAAGACTGTAGTGGTTAACTTCCTTTCCTTTTCTGTTTCTTCTTCTCCCTGTGCGCTCCCTTCAGAGTTTTGATATATGTAATTTATTAGCTGGGCATTGTTTCTCTTACCCAATAATAGTTGCTTAAATGTTAAGAAAAGGATCAAAATTTTCATCTTAAAATTGATATGAAAGATCAGATTAAGTAGAAATCTGGATTTTTTGTAGGTATGTAGATGAAGCCTTTGTTCATGTCAAATACAAAACCAGCACACATTTTCCGTTTGCCTAAGAGGAAGGGTGTGCAAATGCCCAGTGATATTATTTAGGCATTTAAATTACATTCAGGTTCTTCTAAGGCACAGTTGCTGGGTTCTAGTAGCAGGTTACTAGTTTTGTTATTTTGGAAAAAATGAACTAACCGTATTTTACTGTACAGGATATGAGTAATAACAAAAATTAAATTTTTGGAAACATTTTGCAGGTTCCAGCTTTGCAGTTGGGGACTCTATATAAACCTCTGGAGCCAGCTGTTCACCGCTATATTCTTTCAATCACTCTGAGGTGTTGATTTTAAAAGAATGAGTTGCTGTTCCTAAAGTCTACAGACTGAAAATATTTCATAGCAGGCCTGTGAACTTACATGGATTGGTTATATTGGTGCCTATGCGTAGTGTATAATAAGGACCAATTCATGTTTTCATTCAAAAACAGCGAAGAAAACTATTTTCTTTAATGGTATGCCAGATTTATCCAAATATTTCAGCAAGTCTGTATTACAGTTTGTCAGCAAACTGGGTACAACCAAAGTGTATTTAAAAATCGTTTAATTAGGACAGATTCATTTTCACTCCATGCCACTACACAGCAAGACTTGCTTGTTCATATTTCCTTAAATTTATTCTGGAACTTGTCCAAGTTCAGCTTTAATGAGTAGCCTATCCTGCTAGTTACATTAGGATTTATTTTCCCCTGGAGAAGAGTGTTTGAATTGGTAGTTTTTTAACCTGTTCAGTTAAATGAACATATGTTCAGAACTGCATCTTAACTCTTGAGTGTAAAGATTTGAGAAATAATTATTTCTATTGTTGTTACAGTTTTAAAGTACAGTTTAAATAATGGTTTTAGACTCCAACTAAGTGCCATAACTGTTTTAATATGGTGATGGGTTTTGATATGAAGTCGCATTCAGTTGCTTAATACAAATTTAATGATACAATATAGAAATACAGATCTGACTTGGTTTACCGAAAAACTTATTCATACTTGTATTTTCACTTATTGCTTGAATATATCTCTTGGGTCATAAAACTTGGCTAAATATAGCTCAATACCTTATTAATGGTGGATTTTCTGTATTAACAGGTGCATTTTGGTAGCAAACTTGTATTTTAAGTTCTTTTAAATGCATTATTTGTGTTTCAAAACTATTATAATAAATCCTGAATTATAAATGTACTTTCATCACTAGCCAGGTCTAGTTAAAATTTCCTTTAAGCAACATTTGCTGCACACATGGTACAATACTTCCCCCCCCAGCCTTGATTTTTTTTTTCTATAAAAAAGGATTTATTTTCTTCAACTTCCCATTCCTCCAAAGTTATCTGAAAAGGACCAGTAGATTTCATTCCTATGGGATTGCTGAAGTACAATAAGTGTAGAATTTGCATACTGTTAAAAAAATTTCATATGCTGCTATTACTCATAAGGGACTATTTTATGTGAAAATTAAGTTTTATATTTAGAACAGTTTAGTTCAGTAGCTGTAATATGTACTCAATAGGCAAACTTTTAAAGCAAAATCTTTTCCACTGTCGTATTGTGTGCTGTGATTGTCACAGCTCTTCACAGACCTCCCTCTGAAGTCCATGAATTTGTTAATACAACTGCATTATTTTAGGTGGAATTATTGTGGAGTCATGTTCATCCTGATTTTTTCTGAAAAAAGTTTTCTACCTCCTGCCTGCCTTCTTGCCTTCCTTCCTTCCTTCCCAATTTTACATTAGGGAACCCGTCATTTAAAATATTCATGTACTTTTTTCCAAAATATTTATGTTTGATCCTGCAAAATAATATTCAGAAATAAGAAGGAAAAGTAGGAAGTGTAAGTTATCTGAAAGAATAACAAAAGGAAAAAGGATAAGGGAAAAATGATACACTGTACTTCTGTGATGAGATAAATAATAAAAGATCACCATGTATGGCTTGAAAAAAAGGCAATACTTGGAAACATACTGATTGATATGATCATGCATTACACTTCTTTCCATGTAATACTTGCAAAACCTTTGGTCAAGTGCATATCTAGCTTTCCAGCTTTGATTCTACATAAAAGTAAATGGTTTATGCTGCCTGTTTAATCTTGAGTTCTAAAATATGTTTTTTATTTATTGTGTATATAACATTTTGTTTTACAGATGTGGATTTTCCTAAGTACAGAATCACCTCATATAGTCTTTTACTTACGCGCACCTTTTCTGCTTAAATTGATAAACTGCAGAGTTTGGATTTACGCTGTAGGAAGTTCTAGGGAGAGTAATTCAAATTCTAACTTGGGAACAGCATTAGAAAAAGCCGCAGCGTTGCAATCTCCACCTGTGCTTTTCATGGAACCCAGAGCTTTTCTTCTAGTGTCTGAATGGCTATCTATAAAATTTTGATCTATGGTGTAGACATCCACAGCTGAGATTATTATCATAATCTCTTTTTATAGGCAATGGGCAGAAATGGTGACCAACAGAAAGCAGTTCATTTAATCCTCAGATCTAGGAGGAATGGATCTCTGTAACATATATAAGTGCTGGTTTCTTTCCTTTACGTTAAAAGGGTCTATAGAGCCATCTTAGATATCGATGTTTGTTTATACTGTAGGTATCTAACACTTGATGAGATTAATTCCACTTGTTCCAGAGAAAATGGTTTTCAGTTAGCTGTTTCCTGCTATTGACAATGAACTGAGGGAGGAGATCTGTTTGTGACTTCAGGTGAATGCTTGTATGAGCAAGTCCCAATTCAAAGTGATGACATTACCTTTGGCTGTACCACCATGTCAGCAGGGTAGTCGATACATGTCTTCTCATGTTCAGAATGCTTCTTTCCAAACCATGTTTTGTACGTCACACAGGCCTTCTCTGCGTTTATGGGCCAAAAGCACTAGCAGCAGAATATTTTGCTATTCTGCTTCCTCGTCTGTTCCAGGATGCTACTGATCATGGGTCTGAGAAGCGATGATGTGCTTTATTACTTCAGTTTTCTTGGTGAAGGGCTACTTCCCCAATCAGGTGCAGAATGTGCCAAGGAAGTCTACTTCTTATTGGCAGAATTCTGTATCACCTCATGCTGTTTTAGAGCTTCAACATCAGGAGTGGCCTGTTTCTGAACTCATGGAAGTCTTCTGCAGAGTCTCCACTGCTAGTATGATCTCACGTGTGTTTGGTCATATGGCTGCAAACATTTTCTTGAGGAGCCATATAGGAGATGCAGTGTATTGTGACTGCTTGAGACAATTCCTTGGAAGGTGTTGATTTTGCTTATAGAAAGAACCATTCAGTGTCTGCAGGGGAATGTCTTTACATTTTCAGTCCCTTGAACATTTTGGTAAGGGATGTTTTTTTTCTGGGCTAAGGGATTGTGTGAGCAGCTTCAGCAGCTTTCACTCATTTGAGGTTCTGATTCCCAACGGGACATTAACCTAATATTGTTAATTTTCATGTGGCTTTAGGCTTGTCCCTAAAATCTTCTAATGGAGGAGATTCTCCAGAATGAGAATGAGCTAATCTGTGCATCAGTGATTATATTTTGGGGACAAAAGAGAAAATAATGCTAAATAGTGCAAAAATACATTTCAGTGATGGAGCAGGAGATGATTAGGCAAGAATAATAATGTTGTAATTATGCTGCAAGAAAAGGCTCCAAAATGAGAATATTAAAGAACCTTTGCATTTTTTGTTGAATGTAGCAAATCAGTCTGTTGCTTAATTTCAGGTAATAATGAATATATTAGGAAGAGAAAGTAACTTACTGACTTCACTATAGTGGTGGTAGAGTCATCTTGTTTATAGTGGATTGCATTGTCACAGGAGAAGTTACTTGTAAACTGAATGTCCTTTACCTTGCACTGCCCTCCCAGTGATTTTCCTCTGCCTGTTTCTCCTCCCCAATTATAAGTTAAAAAGCATAGAAGAATATTAGAATCACGTACTGACCTCTATGTCAGCCAAATATAAGGAATATGAGGAGAAATATGGAATATGGGGCTCTTTGTATTTTGTGATATGGATATTGTCTGTATGTTTTTTTGGATCACTGGACATATCTCATTTAGTGATACAGTGTAAACTTTTAAATACCTTTTTCAGAATTCAATTTTAAAAGAGATTATGTCTATGTTTTTAATAACTGCACAATTTTATGAGTAGCTCCTATTTTGGTGGGAGCACTTGGAATTGCTTTTATTGAATATTTTAAATCCAAGACATAATTAGATAAAAATATTTTTCCTCTCAGTTTGGAGGGAGATGTACAGTTAAATCATGTGACAGAAGTCCTATTTAGGATGAAATTCAGTATAAGTCGAATCAGCAAAATCAGAAGAAATTTAACAGGCGCACACATCTCCAGCCTTACAAACTAACAGCTTATAGTCTAGTATGTGACTATGGTTTTAAATTGTTATTTTTATGCACCAAAATAATTGATTTTCCTTTTTTTCCTTTTCCCCTCAATATTTTAAACAGGACCAAGCGAGCTCATGTCCCACTAACAGAATACATATTTGAGCTTCCTAATTTGACAATTCAAGCAACTAGAGCTCAAACCCTTCTGCTTCAAACTATTTATCAGAGCTGGTGTCATCCTGTTGGAAATGTCAGTTCGGTGGCGGTAAATGAAGCTTTACTGAATGAGGTTTTCCAAACTTCAGGTAAATATGTGATGCTTTTGGTTAAATATTTATTATGGTACAGAACACTGCTAGTGAATGTGCATTCAACTATATCCTTTAAATCCAGGTTTTTACTTATAGTAGTTAACAGACAGAATGTTTTTTGTGTGTATATGGGTATTTATAGCGTATGCTTAAAATCCAGGATGTAAGCTAAGCCACCAAGCTTCACTCCTTGGCACCAATTTCTGGATGCATTTAATTTTCCCATACAGGATAATTTTTCCATGCTTCCCTCATCTGAAACATCCACCCTTGCTTACCTTATATGGTGCAGTGTTGTAACTTAAGATCATTCAGAGGTGAAGCTGTTGGAGGAAATAAAAAATACTGGATTATTAAGGGCTTTATTCATCAATGGCATACATAGAATATTTTTAAGGCCTGCAGGTGTTTCTTATCCAGTTTAATGAAAAAATGTTACTTGACTGTTGTGAAACTACTGAAGATATGCGAGTCTCAGTGGTGATGATATAAACAATGAAATTGGTTACCTCTCATCCTTTTTCAAAGGGCCCATGGATTTTGGGAGTAAATTTAGGTTTTTGACTAGCTTACAGAGGAGACCACAGTCTTCAAGTGCATAAAGGTCATTCAGAAGAAAATATATATTTTTTCATTATATTTCTATGCAGGCTATAATCATTTAGACCCACTATTATTTAAACCCATTATTGTTTATCTGTTGTGGGTAAACACGTAACAAGAACAATTTAGATCTTTTTGAATCTCCATTGTTATCAGTCTTAGAGAATTTGTTAGGAGAAGGATTCAGGTGTAGTAAATGATGACTTGAAGCAGAATGGTAGATTAGACTACCACTGGAAGTCTTTATCAGTTGTATTTTCCTTTTTCAGTCCTGTTGTTTTTTTTAAAGCTAAATCTGTGTTGGTCTAATGGTTCAAAAGAACTGTTGTATTTTCAGGTGTGTAATCCTTGGAATAACTGTTTTAAGGGCTTAGTTGTTCCTTCTTTCCCAGAAATCACCTAAGGATGAGATTCTGAGGTTTTATTTTCAATGGTACTTCTGAAGGGAGCGGGTTTATAATCTAGACCTCAGAAAAATGTGAAAATACAGTCATTTGACCATTTCAGATGACCTTAGGGTTTGCACAGTTGCAAATTAACCTGATGCATCATTTAACATGTTTCAGTCCTTCAGTTCAATGAACTGTGATACAACTGTGCTAACAATACATCTGCAGAATAGAAATCTGGAGCACACATTTTAAGTACAATTTACAATAAAGTAAATGACCAGAATAGTACACTTGTTTTGATCTTCTCTTGTTCATGGCTTAATCCTTGACCTGGTAAATTTTATACTTCTGTAGTTTTATACTTCGCATTAACTAGATGAAGGCAGCTTTGAGTTCAAGCCTATGAAATGATTGCTGTCTACCCTTTTGCCCAAATTCTTGGCTGGTTTAATTCTGTAAGTCTACTACCTTTTGTTGGAATACCTTTGTGTAAAACTTAGTATCATGCCTTGTTGAAAATCATCCTTGTACTTAGTGTCAACTTCCACTTACTTTAACAGTAATATGTATGTGTGTAAGCTGCTAAAAAAACCAACCTGATGGTAATTGCACATGAAGTTGGAATTTCAGCCTTTTTTTTTTTTTTTTTTGTGAAGTAACTAGGAGGGTACTGTACTCAATAAAGAACTTTTCAATAAACAAACCACATCAAGAGAACTGTGGCCAGCAGGTCATGGGAGGTGATTCTACCCCCCTACTCTGCACTCGTGAGACCCTACCTGAAGTATTGGGTCCAGCTTAGGAGTTCTCAACACAGGAGGGACATGGACCTGTTGGAATGGGTCCAGCGGAGGGCCACAGAGATGATGTAGTGTTCTTGCAGGAAAAATTAACAATACAATTAAAGATCTTACTTTTACTTTATCCTGTTTCCAAGGGGATCTCTTTCTTGAAATTCATTGCTTTCATTGTGCTGTTACAAGAATCATAAATTATATTTCATGAGTACTGTTGCCCAAATTATCTTCTGCCTTTACATTTTCAAACTTCTAAAAGCCGTCTTTCTAACTAATTAGAAATATAGCAGGACAAAGGGCTATGTCTCTATCTAGATTCTTATCCTTCTGTTAAAAATAAATAAAAAAGCCCTGCCCAGATGTGATGTTTTCAAAAAAAAAGAGAAAGCTTATGTAGTTCATCTTCCTTTTTTTTTTATGGTCTGCTGTTATCCAGAGATTTCCAGCAAATCTACCTGCCTGTCATCAGGATCACAAGATTTTACACACTCTTGATATTGAGTAAAATACCGTGCTTTTTTGCCCTTTGTGAAAAACTCTGTCCTCCTGTAGAAGTGTTCTAGTTATGCGTTACCCTTCCGTATCTGTTCTACTGATTTTGAAAACATACCGAGGCTTCAAATTTTTCTTCTATAATTTATTACTTGCACATAGCTAGCCTCGGATATGTTTGCCATTTGTTTCCATTGCCTGCATCTTTCTCAGCTGTCTAGGTCTGTGTTGCCACTTTTTGTGGGATGATTGAAGACCATTATTGGGCTGAAACAGTTGTTGCTGAGCTCCTTATGCCTTTACTGGGGCTTTGTGCCTGGTGGTTTTTGAGTGGTGGGCTTCCATAATGTATTGATTCCGTATAACTTGAACTCAAAAGTGATACAACAAGCCTTTGGATCCTCATAGATCTTTTTTTAGCAGGAATTATGGTCGCCTTGTTGTATTGTATGCCTTTTCCAACACAGCCATCTCCTCCAGTTTTAAAACTGCATCACTGAAACTGTGCTTACAATACGGTCTAAGACATGCTGTAGGGAAAGAACAACAGATTAATTGGGGGGGGGGGGGGGGAAAGA
>NW_015094509.1:9874590-9965878 GCF_001431845.1 Calidris pugnax
GGGGGGGGGGGAGAGAAAGGAAAAAATGGAAAGGAAGAAAAAAGGCAGAAAGGGGATCAGCTAATATAAAGGGAGAGAGATGGAGGGGAAGACAAACCAAGGAGAAGCAGGTAGAGTTAAAGTAGAGAAGCAGTAAAAGTTAAGAATGCCAAAATTTAATAGGAAGACAAGTACAGGTACATGAATTGCAGGAGAAGGAGAGAACATCAGAGAAGAACATATCACTCTTGGCCCTTTGACATGCTGCGGGCAGTCTCAAGGTACGAAGGCCTCTTTGGGAACCTGTCTGCTGGGTAACTGCTGAAAGACTTTCTGGATGTAGTTTAAAAAGGGAGCTCTGCACTGTGTGTTTCCACAAAAATAGGATCAGAATTTATAGCTAGTATCCGAGGTTCTGGTTTCATCTGGAGCAGAAATGTTTTTCTGCTCCAAAACTTCGTTCAAAACTAATTTAGGCTGAAGGTGGTGTAGAGATTCAGAACAAACTCTCAAGCTCTTTCCTGTACAAATTCTTGTTGGGAAATAGATTCATAGAATACCAGGGAGAGAAAATTGCGTGGAGATTAACACTCTTGTCTCCCATCTACTCTCCTCCCCCTTCTCTCCAGAAACCTTTTTCTACTAGGAGAAAAACAGTTTCCTCAAGCATTTCATGGTTGGTTATGAGACTTGCTGCCTTCATTAGATAGTTGGAGAGTTTCTCTTTTGATTAACTTGATCAAAGGCAAGCTATCTGAAAACAAAAAAAAAAGTTTTGAAATCTCGAAAGCGAAGTTGTATGTGTTTGGTTTGTGACAGAATTTAAGAATTAAGTGTCTGTACTACTTAAATCTGTGTTTATCATACATATTGTAAAGTGTATTATCTTAAAACTACCAGTAAAAACATGAGTATGCTACTGTGATTGAGCTCAGAACTTGTGGAGGACAGGTAAAATGAGTATTTCAAGAAGGATATATGGGGTTTAGACTAGATATTTATTGTAAATGTGTTTAGATATTTTGCCTTCCTTAACTTAAGACTGGTTCTGATAAAAGCAGATTTTTAATTATAACTGATTTGGAATTTAAAAATAGAGGAAATGGCTTAATGAGATTTTTGAAAAAAAACTCCCTTCATTGCAGTGACACCTTAGCACTTTTGTAAGCCCTAGTTTTAAATTCCCACTTGTCAAAGGTTCTTTTCATACGTCAGATGGTGGTTTTAGGGTTCAGAGAAGCCAAGACAATTAAAAAATTTGAGATAATTGAAAACAATGAAACTTACTTCTTGAATCAATAGACTTAACCGTTAAAAAGTACAAGAAAGATTCATACTGCCTAAAATAGGAGTTGTGCAAGAACAAAAAGAATACAAAATTTATAATAGAAGATGGGAATACAAAGTGACAAAATGCAAAATAAGAAATGAATAAATAAAACAGCTGCAAACAACTGTTTGCTCCTTTGCATGGGTCAAGAAAAAGACGTTATTAACTTTTTGATAATGCATTACATCTAAAATAGAAAAATTAAGGATAAAAAGAGTCTTCAACCCACACATAGCTCTTTGGAAATTTATATTTGTGTTTTGGTTTTATTTTATAATCCTTTTGGTATATAAGCACAATAGTATGTTTCATGTCAGTTAAATATGTTAGTTCTTATGCTTGCACATGCTCATGAAACATACTGATTTTGCATTTCATACACTATAAATGTGGAAACAAACATGAATCTGAAAAGCATCATGCTTTCTACAATTTTGCAAGTAGATTTATTGGTGTTAATAAAATCCTTTTAAAATTACTATTATTATACATTTTTTTTAGAAAAATAAGGGTACCAAATACCAAAATTTTAGGAAAATAGTGGCAGTTAAGATCTCTCAAAGGCTAAGCATAATTAATCCTATGGAGTAATTTTACAGTGTACTTTTTCATTATTTGTAAGTAGGTACCTGAAGCACTCAGTTTCTAACCATTTCAGCCTGCCAAGAAAACATATACACAGCCACACATGGCTTTAGTTTACTCTGGAAAACTGGAACTTGCTACCACTTTTTCCTTGTCCTATTCAGGTAGTTCATTATTTTGTTGACAGTTCGGTTCCATTAATCTGGTATTTTTGGGAAAATTGCTTGCAGACCTTACATTTCTCTGTTGAAGGTGATCAAATAGGCATTTGAATCCCTCATGTAAATGATGTCTTAAAGTTAAAATAAAATCTACTTTCCAGAAAGTAACTGTAAAACTATTTTATGCAAGATTTCATGTGGGATACCTTAATGGTTGAATAATAAATTTTACCTCATAAAAATGAAATTCAATAATACAGTAGCTTTCTCAGCGCGGTAGCATCTGGTTGAATCTCATGAGAGCCAATATTTTCCAACTCATTAGGATCATGTCGTTCTGTATGTCGTCAACATTGACTTAGCCAAGCTACCTTTACTTACATAACTGCCAAACTATTAAATAGGTCTCTTGTGGAGTGAAGTCAAATATTCCTCCTATTTTGCTTTTGCCTTGGAAGAAGAGAAGAAAATGTACATACTGTAACATTTAAACATCTGGTCTAAACCACATCAGGGTAACACTGAGGAAAGTAACAGGATTCAGTATTCTTCCCAGGTGTACGTATAAAAAAGGGTTGTGGAGCTGCTGCATAGTTCTTTTAACCACTTAGGAAAAAGACTGAAATAAGTGACTTGCCTTTCTAATACCCCTGTTTTTAAAACTACTTTTTTCCTCTTACCTGCTCCCCTGCCACCAAACCCCAAATCACAAAACCCAGCAAAAGCCCAACATTTCGAAGTTTTGTGGTAATGCAGGTTGTTAAGTTCTAATCACTTCCTTGCAACATATTGGCATTTAATCTGTTTGTTCCACATAACATGGCCAGTTTTGGCATACATTTTGAGGAGTATAGCTTAAACTTTCTGTTTAAACTCAAAGTGTAAAAGTGTATTCTCTTAAGTAATTGCTTGGGAGTGGCAGGACACAGCTGTGTGAAACCTGCAGGGTAAAATAGTTGCATGGGTGATTGTACCCACATGTGTCCTCATCCTTCATGGAGGCTTCTGAATGCGATGTCTAAATAGTATTATTTTTATACGTTGTACATTTCTGTGAAAGTCTGGTAGATTATCGACTAGTTTCAGATGGAAACAGAGTGTCAATAAGTAACCTAAGCAAAATTTGTTCTTTATCTTAATTATTTGAGCTTAATATAGTTGTGTATAATCTTTATTTCCTCTTACTGTAGATATTTCAGTGATATTCTTAAGTCATGAACTGACATACTGAACATGGGTTAGGTGAGACATTTTAATGTTATAATATATAATCAATGGGCTTTAGCTTTTTGAGTTTCTTCTTAATAAATCCGGTGCCTGAAGAAATGTTTCTATAGTGGTCTGAAGTGAGGAACTAGCATATCGAGTATGCATGTGAACCAGTAATTATAATTGCCTTTTTATTTTTTCCAGCCTAATTCATATACACTAATAAGCTTTGGAATTGAAAAATACAGCATTCTGATGAAAGAATAGTGGCAGGCATACTTAAGGCATTCATACCAGCTTAACTCTGATTTATAACGTTGTGCTAAAGAATCTAATGTACTTAAAATCCACTTGAGACTTTTTAACCTTCTGTTGTGGGGGAAGTGAATGTATACATAGTGTCAACAGCACAGTCGAGGAGTAAAAGAAAAGCTGAAAAACAATCAGGAGGTTGTGAAAGGAATATGTATAAACATGAAATCTGTAGATATACTTAAATGTCTATAAGCTTCTTCAGTTGAACTGTATTTCAGAGTTGCAGGAGAGCTCAGTTCAGCATGTATGTTGAAATTAACAGCAAACTCTTGTTGAGTGTGTTGGTGGGCTACCAAAAACAAGACACCTAAGCTTAGAGCTATAAATAGTGCCCTTCCTCCAGAGTCTGTAGTTTATTTGCACAAATAGCAATGGAAGCTGTGACTGAGAGCACCTGTTTTGTTTGTTCAGCTGTTAGCTCTATGCTATTTCTTGTTCTATTAAGAAAGGTGTGTTTGGACAGCAGGGAGGTGGGCTGCCTTTTTGCCTTGTTCTAGCTGCCATGTACTGCATCAGGTGAAAAACGCTACAGGGAGGTTGAGGTGGTGGCTTCTTTTCTAAGAGCAATAGAGCGTGTTGAGACTAAGCTACTGGAATTCAGCATTATGACAAGGTGACTGGGAAGAACATAAGTCATGAATCTGCTGCATAATAGGAAGTGGAAAATTTCTGAGAAGAGCTAGTGCAGACACAAAATAAAGCTTCAGAGATAAGAGAAGGAAAGATTCTTTTTCGGGGTCGGGCCTAGAGAAGTTATCAAATTCAGAGTGAACAAGGAAGCCGTAAGTGGTGGCCGATAGCAGAATAAAGCGTGAATGAGAAGGCCATAGTGGTTTTTTGGTGCCTGTGTTTCAAGAAAAAGGTGCACGCAGAGGTCCTGCAACAGAAGTGCTACCATTTGCTGAGCAGTGCTTTTCAGAAGAGCAAAAGGAAAATATTTCTTTGCCCCTGGCAAAAAGTAATAGGGTCGTCAGAAAATTCAACTTGGGACTGCAGGAAGTCTCTAGTCCAATCTTCTGTTACGGTCACAGTCAGTTATGGGATCAGATCACATAGAAAATTACTTTCCATTTACGTGGGCATTTTGGTTTTCTTGACAAGGTCAGATGATACATATAAATGATATTGCCATAGAAAGATACCAGAGTATTACACACTGCGATAGCAATTGCTAGTGTGCTGCCACAGGTGATTTATTATTATATTAAATGACGCCTTTTTAAAAGCTATTTACGTTGTGATTATTTTAAACCTAGAGAGTATAGATCCAAATCCCAGTTTGTAATTGCATGGGTAATCAAGAAAAAGGTATTCTTTTCCAGGAAGATAACTTGTGGTAGAGTTTTTAAGCTGTTGAAAGGCAGACCGTATGAGGAAAGATGATTGTGACCCTTGTCACAAAAGAATACTAAAGAATAATGTTTTCCTACATGTCTAGTCCACCTTATAGTCATTGAATGAAATTAATGCAAGATACATTCAATAAGGTAATGGTACAGACAAAGTGTATTTTTACTCAAAAGTGCTAACCTACAGTTAGAGCAGTGCTTTGACTATGAATTGTTTAGGTTAATATTATGCCTCTAAAGGTGAGCAGTAATTTTGTAGAAAAATGTTACTAAAAAAAAAATTACTACCAATGTTAGTAATACATAGTAACATAAAAAGATAGTAACAATAGGGCAGACAAAGTTAGTGAAACATTGGATTCTCAGGAAACTATAATAAGGAAGAAGATTTTTAAATTAACATTTTACAGTGTCCAGAACACTTTTGGAGGGGAATTGCTGAGGAATAAATGAATAAAGGAGATGTTCTGTTATATTGTTATGTAACAGTATCTAGTGATGTCCCTTCTGTTTGTGTGAAGTGTAACAGAAAAATTAAATCTGGCACAGCAGATGTAACTGCTTTGATCTTGCTTTGAAGTGTTGTACTATTGTAGGAAAGCATTCCTTACTTTGCAGTGTTGTTGTTGTACTTTTTTCCCCCATGAATATCACACTGTGATATGTTAATTCAAAACTCTAAGGAGACGTTGGAGTTTTATGTATAAGCACATCTCCCAAATTCTGGAAGTTCTGTCTTACGCAAAATAAGAGCTCCTACATCTGCTTAACATCCTTCAGAACATACTTTGAAACTAGACAATTTGCTCCTGTCAATTCAGAGAAGGTAATTGGAGCTATTTCCAAAAACACCTTTGTTTTGGTTGGAGATCATATAAATAAGCGTAGTGCCCGGTCTGAGCACAGTTTCTTTCTGTTATGATTACATCATAGGGCTGGTATGGACACAGATCAAAACAAATGTGTGTTTTGCTTTTTCAAATTTTACTTTCCTTTTTCACCCTCAGTTTTTGGCTTTATTTTCTTTGTTTTGAGGGCAAGATGATAAATAAATCCAGATATTACACCTTATGCTGATTTCTCCTGTCTTTACACCCTGGCTTTGTTGCTGCATCTCATTCATGATCTTTTCCTCCTTTTACTGTTTTTACATTGGATCCCAGGATATTTTACCCTTTTCTTTTTTGGACATCTTTGTTCCAATCTTTTTCCTTTCTCCTTTTGATTTGCCTCTTTTTCTGCTTTTCTTTAGTGAACAGCAAGGTATCCGATCTGTTAGGTATGGAGGGGTGAAATTGTCTCTTGCATAGTAGCTTTAAATGTTTTTCTGAGCTGGGGATTTTTGTAACAATTTTTTTTTCCTCAGTTATTACAGGGTATGTGGAGCTACTATGTTGAAAATAAAAGAAATTAAGAAGAAATGCAGCTCTTGGGTAGTGTTATAGAAATGAGAAATGTTTTAAATCTAGACTGATACAAAGGTTTTTTTCAATTATTCCAGTAATTTTTCAAATTTTCCAATTTAATACACTGACATATTTTTTCTGAACGTGCTGTTGGAAGAAGAAAAACTTCATTGCTCTAAGGGTTCTGCTCTTAAGAAACTACATTTAATTTCTTTTTCGTATGAATTGTCACCTTAGCAGGAGAATATTATCTGGCTCTATCTGCGTTCTGAGAGAAGTGAGTACTGGATGATTCAGAGGAATCCCAATGTTATAGAGGCTCACTCATCTGCAGAGGCTTTGAGGCTTTGAGTTCCCTTGTTATGCTAGATCTCATTTTTACCTGGCTGTGACATACCACAGCTGGGTACAGCAATTCTTTTATGCTAACTACTTTATTCTTGTATTAGCATTTTTCATTCTCCTGTATGTAATCTCAGGTTTGTGATGTCCCCTTTAACATACATACCAACATAGCATCTCAGAAATCCAGAACACAAATTTTTGGATGCAGAATTCCACTCTTTTCTGAGTACCTTCAGATTTGTTACTACTGTGAAGAATTAGCCATGCATCTGCAGTGAGTGTCAGCAAAAGGAGGAGTTAAATAAGAGCCTGGTATAGTTATTTGCTTCGTAAAACAGAAGGTTTCAAACCTTTACACTTCCAAAGGATGACTAGAGTTAGAAATAAAAATAGATGTTTTCAGAGGCACTATGGATATCCCATGAGTCTGTTGTGATTTGCTGTCAGAAAGGGAGTCTGTTTTTACCCAGTAGAATGTAGGCGAGTTGCAGCCCTGCCTGCCAGAAAGGAACAAAGTCTCCTCTTCCCTCCAAAATGCACCAAAGCAAAAGGGTTTTTTTTATTATGGCCTGCTATAAACCAAGGAAGTGGGTACTGAGAGGATGATTTATTTTTTTAATTTTATTTTTTTTTAAAACCAGTTGTACTGTCTTTCATGCTTTGCAGGTTTTAAGTGCAATTTTTGTATGAATGTTTGACAGTGAATGTTTGCAGTTGTAAGTAGTTCAGACCGTGTGCTTGGTGTGCTCTTGGCAGTAAATGTTGGACTGGCAAGTTTAGAATTGTAGGGTGTACAATGTAAAACACCTGTTAGATATCTATTGTACTTAATCTTTTTGCAGATTCTTCTGCAGTCCCACTTAGCTTCTAAAGAACATAGTTTCTGTGTATATTCAATGGCTTTTCCAATGCTGTGAAATAGTGTTATAATGAACGTAACGTATAGTTGAGAAGGCTGAGCTGTATTCTATTCTGACTATGCTGGGCATGGTCTTAAGAAATTGCATCAAAAAATGTACTGCTTATGCTAACGGACCAGATCACTTCAGAGACATGAGGAGTCCATAGATATTTATGTCTACTCTTTTTAAGCTGACTGTAAGCTTTAAAGCAAAGCTTTGAGGCACTGACATAACGGCATTTGCAGTTCTGTTGAAAGCTCATATGATTGCATCTTGCTGTAGCTCTCATAGCTCCTGGTTTCATCAGTTAACTCTGTATTCCGTCCACTGGGCTTAGATGAGGTGATTGTGATCACCAAAGTGCTAAGCACTTGATCTTCTGTCTTTCAAGAGAGCTTTTTATAAAACTTGCTTTGATGTGTACTTCGTGTCCAGGCTACTTTCCCAGTGGGATCACTTTTATGCTGCTATCTATTCGTATGTTGCAGTATCCCATATGTTATCAATGAAGCACAGCTTGCCAACAGATTTGTGCTTATTACCACGATAGTACCTCTACCATATTCAGCAATAAGAACACCTATTTCTTTAATTCATAAAATTTGCCTTCTGTAAATTTGCACAAATACTCAAAAAACTCTCCTTGCGTGTACAGAGTATTCCTTAAATACAGGAAAAAACTGAAAAAGGGAATAGTACTGGGCTAAACTATTGTCATGATCTCAGTTTTCCCATCTCATGCCCTCCTAATTCTTTTGCTGCCCTTATATGAGTGACTTAGTCTAAGTTTGAATATAAACCTTTAGGGGAGTATCTTTCTAGCAATGTCAGTAAAGAGCTGTTCTAGCACTGAAGGGGAAAACGGTCAACAGAAAGGAGCTGGTGATCAGTTTTAGGGCATTGCAGTAAGCACTGTAAAGTCCACATGTATAGTTAGGAGGTGAAATAGAGGAATACTGTTCAGAGCATTCACTGAAAAACATGTTTTTTCTAATATTTGTCTACCAAGCATTCAGTCAGAATCTGCATTTGCTATGGTAGCATTTGATGAGAAAATTGGGCTGCAGGAAAAGAAGCTGCAAACTTTATAACAAAATACTTTGAGGAGCATGTACAAATAAAATGGATGATTTTCTCGAGAACTGAATTTGTCCGTGTCCCTCCCTGTTACATTCTGAAGCTGGTCTGAGTTATGAAGGTTGTCATTTAAGTTTCTGTAATATTGTCCAGTCTTTTCTGGAACCCATCTAACTGTACAAATGCTTCCAGGGTGAACATGAGGCTATATTCTATTGCACCAGGTGGCTTTTTTTTTTGAGACTTTCAAAACGGTGTATCTGTGTGTTAATTATTTTTTTGTGACATTTTCTTTAATTTTCCCTTGAAATTCTTGTTTGCTGTAATGCAGTATGATTTCTCTGTGTGTCAAATAACAACTTCTGTGTATGTATCACATTCCCTAATCTCCTTTGCAGACTGTTCAATGTTTTACTCTGTTGTTTGAATATAGTTGAACACATTCTGGTAACATATTTGTTTCCTATGCATTTATAGTACTTTAAAAGTTTCTACTGCAAAGAATGGGGAAACTTGAAGCTTTTATATACCAGCCCTAGTATCTGCCTGAGTATTATCTATTTGGAATTCCAGTCCACATTTCATGTATGAAAGAATAAACTTCTGATAGATCACAGAAATACTGCAGAAGTCGGTTTGAAAACTTTACAAAGAATGGCAGAAAAAAATATGCTTTGAGGTGGCAGGATATTGAAGAGATCTGATGGTGCAAAGAGAAGATTTAGATTTCTGGGTTTCTTCTGCCTGGAGAAGGAGTGGCAAAAAGGTGTAGCCAGCGCTGACACCCAACACCTGCAATGGAGTGTGACTTGCTCTTCCAGGATGGCTCCTGAGTGTCACCCTTTGTGACAGCGACACGGTCACAATGCCCTGGGGCAGGTAAAAGGGGCATCCTCTTGGGGTCCACTGCCAGATTGCCAGGGCGTCCCAGCCAGGACAGAGCTGGCCTTAGTCCAGACTAATGTTATAGCCCCATAGCATGAAATATGGACAATAATGAAGGAAGGGAGCCTGAATATGTGAATATTCTCTGCGTCAGTGAGCAGGAATACAGCTGATGGTGGACTGCTATTCCTCTTGGAGCTGAAAATCCTGAATTTGATTATGGTGGTAGAATCAAGGGTAAGAGATGAATTTGAGATGGCTGTTGACTTACACATGGGAATGAATACTGGCTCTTCTCAAGCAGAGGTAAGTTTTTTCTTTGAAACCATGCTGAAATGGTGATTGTGTCAGATTTCTTCATGTGGTGAAGATATCTTTAAGAAGTTGCGTCAAAAAGGTCAGAGTTGCGATTTGTTTGTTAACCTTTCTGAAGTTTTAGGAATAGTCTTTTAAGCAACTCTTCTCTAAGGCTCACTTCTATCTTTTTATGTCCTGCAGTATGACTTGCAATTGCTGTCAAAATGGTAGTGAAAAATAACAAGTAGATACAATAAGTAAAATAGGGCCATGTGTAAATTTTTGTAACCAATTCTGCACTTTACTGCTGTTTTGAAACCTTTTTCGTTAATATCTTGTTTAATAACTTGTCATCAGTCGAGGTCTTTCTAGCATTTTATGATCTAAAGGGAAAAGATATGTCCTTCATTTCTGTAAAACCCACTGCAATTTTCTTCTATACTTAGGACTCATGTTCTATTTTGTTGAGGTAATACAGAGCGTTTTAGTTTTAGTCAATTAGAAGGCAACTTCTTAGTGCAGTTGCACTTAAAATCACAGTTCAGAACCACAGTGCACTTATCAGTGCTTCCCTGTGAGCACAGAGCTTACCAGCTGGAGCTCAGAAACTTGCTGGCCGTAGCATCATGATGCTTTCTTCTTTTCGTAAGCCAATGAATGATGATTTAAACATGAGAGTTAAAATATTTATAATTTCTATTATTCACTTTTACCTATATTAAATACATATGTACCCTTTTGGCTAAGTCTTTGTATTCAAGTGGGGAATATCTTTTCATTCTTTGCTATTTTTTGTCTTTGCTTTCATTTGTTTAAACATATAAACAAAAATAGCATAATGCTGAGAAATGGCTCCATGGTTGCCCTACATAAGATTAGTGCTGTACATTGTCCTGTCTTCCCAGAAGCTTTGAAGAACAGCTTGACTTTTGAATGCTGTTCTAGTCATTTTTTTGGCATTCGAAAAGCCATTGATTTTCTTAAGGCTCATGTGGACTTTGGAGTGGCAGATAAAACTCCTAACAGAAATTACTTGCAAGCCTGGAGGAATTGCTTTGTAAGAGACAAATCTACTGGTATTTGAGACAACTGCATCATCTATTCAAAATGAAACTTTTCTGTCTAGCAAATTGAGGTATAACAAGTTCCACTAACCAAAATAAATTCCAGTTAAAAGATACGTTTTTATGTTGACAGTAGTTAAAGACTGCAACAACTTACTGAGACTGCAGGGTTTTTCTTTTTGACAGATTCATGCTGCTGTTTACGTACAGTAGGGGAATCTGCTGGCCTGTATTTTAAAAGAATTGAGGCTGGATGATCACAAGGCTTCCTCTTTTCTTTTTCATTCTGTGTTATTTGATGCTTGCCAAATTACTTTGTGTTTGAAATGTTATTTCCCCCAGATCTCAAACTGGAGCCAGCTGATTTCTGAACTATCCTGTTGATCAAGCTGTGTCTCTTTAATGCAGTTGACCCTTGTTAGCTTTTGGTGCTAGCTGGAGTTGTATATTTTGCTATTGGTTTATATTTAATTTGAGTCTTGTTGTATATATGCTTTCTTTATATGAGGCTTCTTTTCTTTCTGTTGCATATTAACTTAATAGGTTTATATGTAGTGAATGGTGATTGAAAAATAAAATGTTTCATCAGTATTGTGAGAATCCAGGCTAACAATACCAAACTGTAAGGAAAGTTTACAAAGCTTGTTGACTGTGACATGTAGAAGTTGGCTCATCTTTCTTTTCCTTGAGTAATTGTTTTAAATATAAGTTTTTAAATGCTGTTAGGATAACCTCCATGAAACGGACTGTTTTAAGTTAAATAAGTAATATAATTTCCTGATGATTTCTGTGTCATTCATCAGTGTAATTTTTAGAATGAAAAAACCTCAAAAGCAACAAACATATTCTGTTTTATAATTACTCAGCTATTTCATATGCTACTGGAAAAATTCTTTACCTTCTTAGGAAGTTATCAAGCAACAACTATTGAATAATCATCTTTATATGTATTGCCAGTAGTTCAGAGATATACTGTAATTCTAGGCATTGGCAAGAATGAATCTCTCTCTTTAACTGAAGATAGCTGTTTTTCATTGTGAGGCTTTAATACTTAGCTGACTACCTCAGATATTTTTTCTGTTTTGCACAATTTCTCTTTGGCAAAGGAAACTTCCTGATCATAATAATAATAATTTCTTTAAAAAAAAGTAAACAGAGAAGTGTTCCAGCAGGCGCACTGCTTGCTCAAGCTCTTCTGTGGAGAAGGTGGCTTGGGTTTGTGTGATGTCAAAGATTTTTTTCATGGCTGTTCATACTTTTTCCTTGCTACAAAAGTTACTGGGTGTGTGAACTACCATGTAGTAATGGACAAAATCATAGAATGGTTACAGTGGGAAGGGACCTCAAAGATCATCTCGTTCCAACACCCCTGCCATGGGCAGGGACAGCTCCAACTAGCCCAGGTTGCTCAAAGCCCCATCCAGCCTGGCCTTGAACACTTCCAGGGACGGGGCATCCACAGCTTCTCTGGGCAACCTGGGCCAGTGCCTTGCTACCCTCACAGTGAAGAATTTCTTCTTAATATCTAATCTAAATCTTCTCTCTTTCAGTTTAAAACTGTTACCCCTCATCCTATTGTTACACTATAAGGAGTCCCTCCCCATCTTTCTTGCAGGCCCCCTTTAGGTACTAGAAGGTTGCTAGAAGGTCTCCCTGGAGCCTTCTCCAGGCTGAACAACCCCAGCTCTTTCAGCCTGTCTTCACAGGAGAGGTGCTCCAGCCCTCTGATCATCTTTTGGTCCTCCCCAGGACCCGCTCCAACAGGTCCATGTCCTTCCTATGCTGGGAGCCCCAGAGCTGGACGGAGTATTCCAGGTGGGGTCTCACCAGAGCGGAGCAGGGGGGCAGAATCACCTCCCTCAGCCTGCTGGCCACGTTTCTATCACCCAGGATACGGTTGGCTTTCTGGGCTGCAAGCAGACATATCTGGGTGATGTTGAGCTTCTCATCCCCTAACACCCCCAGGTCCTTCTTGTCAGGGTTGCTCTCAATCTGTTCTCCATCCAGCCTGTATTTGTGCCTGGGATTTCCCCAATCCACATGCAGGACCTTGCACTTGGCCTTGTTGAACTTTATGAGGTTTGCTTGGGCACCCCTATAAAACATGTCCAAGTCCCTCTGGACAACATCCCTTCTCTCCAGCATGTCAGTTGCTCCACACAGCTTGGTGCCATTGACAGACTTGCTGAGGGTGCACTGAATCCCACTGTCAATGTCACCGATAAAGGTTGGCTCATCTTTCTCATCTACCACTACTTAGGAACATCACTCATCACTGGTCTGCACTTTGGTATTGATCTGTTGATCATGAACCATTGAGTGCAACCATCAGACCAGTTCCTTATCCACCAAGTGGTCCATCTGTGAAATCTATGTCATGCGGGACAGTGTCAAATGCTTTGCTCAAGTTCAGGTAGATGATTTCAGTTGCTCTTCCATTATCCACCAATACTGTAATGCCATCATAGAAGGCCACCATATTTGTCAGACGTGATTTGCTCTTAGTGAAGCCATGTTGGCTGTCACCAATCACCTCCTTATTTTCCATGTGCCTTAGCGTAGTTTCCAGAAGGATCTGTTGCCGGCACAGAGGTGAGACTGACTAGCCAGTAGTTTCCATTCTTAAAAATGGGGGTTATGTTTCCCCTTTTCCAGTCAGTGGGAACTTCACTGGACTGCTGTGACTTCTGAAATGTGAGGGATAGTGGCTTGGGAACTTCATCTTTCAGTTTGGAGCTGGGAAGATAAAATAACAACTACTTCACTTTCGGTCCTTGATATGGGCAATCAACTTTATTAGCCTTGGAATCAAAATGTGTCAGATGAATTCCTTAAGCCTACTGTGAGTTGTCTGTGTTTTATCCTGCTTTGCACAGTGCAGAATAATGTTGTGCAGTGCTACTATTTTTATACTTTTAGTTCCACACCTGTTCCTTTGTTAAAAAAAAAAAAAACCACTTCTAGAATACGTAAGTACAATAGAGTTGTCCTTCAGATCATTCTCATCTGTGTTAAGAACTGTTTGATATTTCATTTGTAGGACTCTGTTTCCCAACAAAAGTCATGTGACATCAGCAGTGAGGTGCAATAAGAGCTCTCTTAGGATTACTTTAAATAGAATGGAAGACGTTGAGTATATAAGGTTGTGTGGCCTTGAATGTGATTTTTATTTGATATATGAGCTGTGACATAGCTATTGCATGACTGAGATGTGCCTGTAAGCGATGTAGTGTACAGATGGGGTTTCTCTGAAACAAAGCCAGCGACTAAATCTGAATGTGCTCATTTAAAGGGTAAAGAATACTTCATAAAACATATGGAAACATTTCTATGTTTTTTCATTAAATAGGCTTCTTACTCCTTAAGCATTTTTTATGATTGTTCATGCTAATATGCCGTTTACCTGAATCAAGACTGCCTATGCATCTGTTTGGTTTAGTGACATTTGTATAATGTTATGAATCTTTTATTTAAATCACATGAAATACACTTTTCTATTTTATTATTTCAGACCTCTTCATCATTTCAAAGGTGAAATGCTCCTTTTCATAGAACTGTTGGAAAAAACCTTACCCTTAGGCATTGCAAGATATAAGATTTAGGAAGAGCATCAAATGATAATAATAGGGCAGTTACACAAGATGGTTTGCAGGACATGGTTATTGGGATCCACTGAAATTAAATCCAGGATTATTTGAATAAGAAATATAGACCAATTTATACACAGAGGATCTCACTCTTTAAATGCACAGATGCTGAAAATGTGCAGGAGTCATAGTGGTCTGTGACTCAGCAAGGACTTTCTGTGTCGTGCTGTGTTAAGGAGCTAGTGAGGATTTGGTGTGTGCGATAACAGAAGGACAAATAAAAATATGAATATGCAAACATATGTTTTATATGCAATGTTGATAAGATAGAAGATAATGCTTATATCCAATTTTTTTGTGGCTTAAAACGAAAATCAAAAAGTAGAAGAGGGCACAGAGGAGATATGTAAAGCTCATATGAGAATCGGAGAAAGAGAACTTAAATGGAAATAAGTAGAAAATGCATCTTTGTCCTCTGAGATTTGAAAAATGTCCCAGTTGTGCTACCTGTGTACCTTCAAATGAATAGTAAATTGGGTAGTAAAGGATTCCTTCATCTGTTCTTTGCTAAATCCCTCCAGTTAAACCCATGGAAACTGGTATATTAAAAATAAAGGACACATTTCCAGTAGTGAAAGTGGTTACATTTAGACCAGCCTACCAAGAGAAGCATAGAAACTTCAAAAAATGTTCTGATTTGAGTAACTGCTTCCTCCAGAATGAGTTGGGTGTCATCAGACAAACCCAGTAGATACCAGGTTCCAAAAGATGCCTAGTAAAAGGAGTCATGGGAAGTAGTCACACTGTAAAAAAAACAAAACCAAACCCTGTTACAAGGCAGTGTGGTTGCTGTTGGTTTATGTTAAAACAACAAAACCACCTCTGGATAAATACAGAGAAGAAAACAAAATGGTGGAAAGGCTATTGAAACAAAGACAACCCTTCTGGTTCAAGAGTCATAAGTTTTCAATAGTTGGACGATTGTCTAGGAAACATCATTCAGACTTTCCCTGTTCTGATGCTGTTTGTTAGGAATGCAGCATTGATTCCAGGTGGGATGTTGGTCTAAGTGGACCTTTGGTTTAACTTTTATGCTCTTCAATAATGTTTTGAATGCAAACTGTTTATGGGAAGGAAACTTTTGTCTTAAACTGAAAATTTGGATGTTAGTCTAAACTAAAATGACATACAGCAAATGTAGGTTGTATAATAAATAGTTTTTTATGCGAACTCAAATTATCCAGTACAAGGAACTTCTCTCCCTCATTTATTCCTTAATAGGTGTTTCCTTCTTAATACCCAATGAAGTCTTAAGAAAAAATTAGTAATGGCATTTGACAACATAGTGGCTTTTAATAGGAAATTATTATTTTCTGCAGGTGATAAATATTTTACTTTTTGTTGTCTTGTGTAACTCACCATTGGGACAGGTGGCTGTCTTGGTTACTTGATACTGAAGATAGCCCTGCTGGATCATGTTACAGGAAGAACGATCTCTCACTGTCTCTCTTGACAAATGCTATATATATGTGTGTATTGATTTATATTACCAGCATTGTTTTAGATGTTTGGACTTGTTCTGAGTAAATGAAGGACATGTTCAAATGTTGTTTATACAGTTTTGCTCAAAGCTCTATTACTGAGCCTATCAGTTCTGTCTTTTTATTCTCTCTTACTAATTGTGTAGAGGGACTTTCTATATAATCTTTGCTGTCTTATCTTTTGCTTTCCTTCATTCTGTAGGGTTTGTCTTAAGTTACCTTAAACTTCCATCTTCTCTTCCTCTTCATCAAATGTTTGACAGTCTAGTTGCTACTATTGAGAATCCAAAGCATCTGAGCTTCTTCTGAGCGTCTGTGATCTGTAATTACGTACAGGGACCCTGTGGAAGAAATACATGCTATTAATTTTTGTCATTTAATGGAAAAAAAAAAAACAACAACAAACCACCCAAATTTCCCAACACTAATTGATAATATTCTAGTTAATTTATTTGCAGGGATGTGAGGTGGAAACCGCAAATCCTAAATCTGTTGGTCCTGCCAAACCATCTGTCTCCTCATTCTCCTCATTTCCTTGATTCCAGATCCTTAGACTCAGGTTTTAGTAGTATGTGTATAGTATCTTATATTATGGATCTACTTTTTTTTTTTCTTTTTTTTTTTTCTTTTTTTTTTACTATGATGGCAAATCCGTAGTTGGTTTTAACACTTAAATCTATTAAATTAATATAGTGGTGGCATTTGTAGCTGCTCTTCAGAATCACTGTTCTAGCACAGCAGGGCCTTGATGCCTGAGATCTCTAGGCAGTAACTCAAAACAAATAACATTTACGTTTGCAAGGAAGAATATCCCAGAAACAAATCAGTGGTTTATGTTCTTCCTTTGTAATTATCTGTCTCATTTATAATGGATTCAGAGTTTTGCTTTGTGTCCCCTCAGCTGGTGATTACAGTGTTTGAGCCAGACAATTGGTTTTTTTAGACTATTCTATCAGTCTAATACCTGTAATCGAAGGCTTTAAGGGTTCAAGGACTAAAGACATAAAACTTGGATCTAGCTCTTGCAAAGACGTAGTCTTTTTGAAACTTTTGTCACCTGTTTATTGTTGTTTACACTACTGAAGTGTTTTGGTGCCAGATTTTGGTTGCAGGCATTTTCATAAGGATAAGAGGGTTTTAAAACCTCACCTGTACTGTCTTGAAAAAGATGTGATTTCCTATAATTTTTACCTGTTGTAGGATCATACTGCTGTGTAAAGGGGTGGTCCTCCCAGTCCTGACAGCGTCTTTCCCACACCTTCTAATGATCAGGCAGATATGTGAGCAGTTAGTTTAGCTTTTAGATCCAGCTGGAAATTGCTCCTTCTGAGGGTTATTTTTCAGTCAATTTAGCCATTTATCTGGCTTATAACATAGCCACATGAGCACTAGAGGCAACGCAAAGCAGAGGGAATGATGGCATTGCCCCAGGGGGAGAGCACCTCAGAGCTGAATGAATTTATAAGCTGGTCTTGGTGTCACGCTCAGCAGCAATCCCAAGCTCTTATTTTAGATTGTTGGCTTTTCCTTTTACTTTCTGAAAGATGCATAATCTTGCAGGTTTTTAATTACTTGCATTCTTTGTGCGTTTAAAAGAATTACTAATTCCCTCTTAGTGTTTACACTGGATTTATGTAAATTGCATAGAATTATTTGTGCCTGATCTAATAAGGCTGAAATCCATACTACCTCAATCAAAAGGATGTCAAAGTTGATTCTGTATTCTGCTACGCTGTAACATACTTGTAGTATTGTGCCAAAAATGCTTTGTGCATTCCTCTTAAGAGAGATAAAATTGAAGTTGAAATTTCTTTAGTAACATTCCTACATAGAAAATTTACAGGAGAAATTTAAAGTAGGAGTCAAGAGAATAGAAATTTTTGATTATAGGAGGTGCATGTGAAGATTGTGTTTGCAAAGGGATGCTGCAATTGTAGAGTTGTGAAGGAACCCCTCTATACAGCTGCATGGGTATGCTCTGCAAAGAAAATGACTATTTGCATCAAAAACTATTCTAAGCAGTAATATTATCCATGGTATAAAACCAGATAAAATGCTTTTTGCAAGAGCTACCACACCTGGCCTCTAGATAATTCTTGGTTAACAACAAGAGTCTTCTTTTTGTGCTTTTATTGAAAGAAATATGAATTCATTCTCCTTATGATTTGGGTGTTTGGAGCATGGTTGTGAGGTTGGCTTGGTTTCCTTTGTGTTCTTTGCAAATAAGTAAGATGCAATCTCCTTGAGGTCCCTAAGTCACTTATATTTTCTTCTAGTAATGGTTGATTTCAGTGTTTTACTTTATTTGATGTGTGTACAAAAATTATCTGTATATCAGACTGTATGTCTATATTTTGTGCCATTTCTTACTAAAAGAAGTAAAGATATTACATCTTCCCTAATCAGCTAACTATGCCACTGATGACCCAATACTTAAGGTGTAATGATGCTGCTGTTGAAGCTCAGCCAGACTCCAGGGACCTCTGTAATACACTGCTGTAGGCAATTCTTAGGGTGTAGAGCCAAATACTTTTTTCCCTTGGTTTCATTTCCACTTTGATTTTCTTTGGAATTTTTATTTCCTAAGGAAGGTTGGCCTTTCCTTTAGTTGCTTGAATATGTAAATGGTCTACCTGTTTTGTGATTGCTGGGTGCAATCGAAGCATCAGTGCATGTTTTCCTTTTTTCCATTTTCATTTCTTTATATTTCCCATGAGTATGTCATGCATAGGTGTGGTATTTTTCATATTAGCAAAGTATACAGCAACTATACTAGCAAAGTATGTCAGCAACACAGATGAGATTCCTTTTGGTGGCATTCCTCTAAGATACTTACATTACTTTTTTTTTTTTTTGGTTTTCGAATTGCTCAGTTTATACAATTGCAACAGAAATATTTTAGACTTCTGCAAATCTTTAGGGAATGTAACTGAGAATTGTCAGCTAATGTGTGGCTGAAAAGCAGCTTAATGAATTGTAAAACTGTTTTGTTCCCTTTCTTTAAAATGCAAAAAGGCATTATCTGTAAGGAAGCTGTTGGAGTATTTCTAAATAAGTAGGTTTCTAAAACTGCCAGCAGCCTCCATTTATAACACTAACAACTGTATTCTGGAAAAACAAAGTTTGATCACCAGGAAGATTATTCATAATCTTTCTTATTAAAACATCTGGATATTTTTGGCCTTACCCTACAGTGATGACACACTTAGCAGAGGAAATAAAAAAACCTGTGCATTCCTTATACAAGAAATTAGGTCTCTGTCTTCCTTTCTTTTGTTTTACACATTGCATTTATGTGTGTCCAGATCAGTATGGGCATATTTTCTTCTTGAAAATGCATTTGGATCTTAAGTATTCAGGCAGTGTGTCTATTTTAGTTTTGTTATCAGTACTAGGAATCGTTACCTTGTTTTTTTTTAATTTTATTTGGATCACTCTTACGGGGTAAATTGACTTTCACAAATCATGTTAACATCATCTTCTCTTTCCTTGTTTTTTTTTCTTGTAAATAGCTTGTGCCTCTTGTATGGTTTGTCTTTCATGTATTGTCTCCTGTTACAGTGAAATACTTTGGGTTGGTGAGATAACAGCCCAAATCTTTCCACCTGTAAATGTATTGGCAGATGTAGAGTTTCCTATAATAGGATGAAGCCTATTGAAAGTTAGTGTCTTTAACAGCAGTTGCCATTTCGTATAGCTGGTCTACACATTGTTTCTGCGTACTCTGTGAAAAAGTTATTAGTTAACTGTTTCCTCTGGGAATTCATTTGAAACATATGTCTGATTATTATTTACGCATTCTGGTCAGTGTGTTGAAAAAATTTCTGTCCTGTATTTATTGATATTGTCTGAAGTCTTGGGAGCTACCCTGTCATGTGTTGTGTAACCACTACAAGAAGTAGCTAGTGCATTGTGTTGTAAATGGAGAAGCTTGATGTTAGATTATTTTATGTATTTTATCATGTAAGTGAACCTAAAGAGGAATTCTCCCTTGCTCCCTCACTTATGTATGTATTATTCAAAGTATAAATATAATTTGAGAAGTGTAATTATCATAGTTTATTATCCCTTTGCTGAATAGGGGCTTCTTAACACTGCAAACTGAATTTGCCTTCCCATATGCAGAACTTCTGAATTTGTTCTAGTAGCATAATGAAAAGTCCTGAAAGAAGATGCACATTAATGCTTATTTTAACATATTTTATAGTGTGATCTTCAGGGAGACTGTCACTTAGCTCTACTTGCCTGTTATAATTTATTCAGTGGCTTCTCACAAGTTATCCCATTTGTCCAGAACAGGTAATCAAGTTCTTCACAGTGAAGTGTATAATAGTTGAACTCAATTTGCCATGGTGAGAACAACCATGGGCTCATCTTTAGAAATAATAATTATGAATGAGTAACAATACTGCTGTTGCAGGCACAGTAATTTTTAGTTTTCTTCCATAAACAATTACCCTCAGTGAAGTTAACACACTTGAGTATGGATAACCCAGACATAGACTGTAGGGAAGAATTTGATTCTCTTCAAAAGTCACCATGAAGAGAAGCAATATTCACAGCAACTCCTGATTACCGTTCTTGGACGAACCCTGTAGCTTTAACTTCTGCAATGCAGGCATATGGGGGTTCCAAATTAAGTGTAGGCTTAAATTCTTGTTTGTGGGGAAGGAATCTGGTAAAACAAAATGCTCTGTGATGTCTGCGTTTGTTTCTTTCTGGGAAGTGATTCGAGGCTATTGAGATCAAAGTCTGTCAGCAGGAGTAGTTAATGTGAGGTATGTGGAAATGCATGGTAAGGAAGGTTCCATGGTTTTTTTTTTTTTGTTGTTTTGTTTTGTGGGGTTTTGTTTTTTGTTTTGTTTTTTAGGTTCTGTATATGTTTATTTTCAGAGAAAGACTTATGGTTTACATTGTTAGAATATAGTGTTCTAGACATGAATGCCATCTTTCCACAACTGTAGTGTATGCTTGTGGCTGTAGGACAAAATTAAGGCAAATGAAATAATAAACATCCTTATAGTTATTTATTATGCTCCAATTTTTCTGTGTTACAAAAGGAGGACATCTTTTCTGAGTGTGACATGCTAAATATTGAATTAATTTCCAAAGGAATGTCTGCTTTTCATTTTTAAGATGGTACTGTATTTAATGCATTCTAGACATGTGAAAATGATTATGGAAATAAGGGTATGTGATCTGAGCTTCGCTGTCGCTTTGGTGTGCAGTGTAACTCATGTTAAAGACCATGTTATTCAACACTTTTGCTAATAAGGACAGTATTCTGCTAAGCACAATAATGATCTCATTTTGTTTCTCTTTAGGAGACTTCTGGTTTAATATATGCAGAAATTATAGTCTCAATATTGCAAGTTGCATTGAGAGCTCCACTGTTGACCTTTTAATGTTTTTATCTGGAAAAAGGGATTTGTCTGAAAATATGTTCTGTTGATTGGAAGGTCCCATGTCTTCATTCCCGCGCCCCCAGACAAAGAAGAGTTTTAATTTTTATATTGGTGTTCTTCCAAATGTATACTAAAATGTTTATAAGTAGCAAACAGAAGAAAGTAGTAGAAAGGCTCTTACCATTCGCCTTTTCTCTTACAGATTGTTTTTGATGCTATTTCATGACTAATCTCTCGCATATAAATAATCTTACTCTGCTGATGACTGTAACTAGCAAAATTGTGGCTTGACAGTCCCTGGGTAAGAATAGTATTGGCTTCTTCCAGCGACACAGTGTAAAAATGACTTGAACTATTGACCGTCCCTCAGTTTACTATTAACTAATTATGGTAATTGGAAAAGTTTATTAGTTAACATTACTTAGTCATAAATTAACTTGTTAAAATATTGTGTGTGAAGAACTTCATTTGGAAAGCGTGAAGGACTTAGGAGAATTGAGTCCTTATCTTGAGACAACACCTGATTGGACTGCTAGAAAGTAATCTGTTTTGACCTGTGAGCTCTCTGTCTTACATTCTGAGAAAAAAAAAGGCTATGTTTTCATAGATTTATTGATGTAAATATGAGAATATACAATGTATTTTTATATAACGGAGACATATAGTCCTCTTTAAGGATTTAATTTAGCCAGGCCTTAACCATAGATGTACAATTAGTATGTAAATACTTAAAAATGCTAGAGAAGTAAATGGATTTTGAAGATTGTTTGGTACTTCAAGAAGAATAGAGAACAAACAATGTTTTATTTTGGTAAACAAGCCACTTCATAGCTTTGAAGAAAGTGTATGTGAAGACTGAAGTTAAAGCTTTAAAAATCTACCCCACCAAAATATCTGCCAGGAGTTTTTTTTCTATCAAACTGTATAAAGAAAGCGTTACATTAAATCCACATTTCATGGGCATGTTATGGAAGGAAACTACTTATCAGTGCACATCTACCAAGTAGGTAGTATGCAAATACTTTATCCTGTTTTCCTCACAGCAATCTTTTTCCCGGATCTTTGAATGAGGGACATAAAGTTAGAATTTCATTTTTATGTGGAAACAAAAAAGAACATGCAGTTTATTTATTGAGTTATTTTGCCTTAAACAGCGTTATAAAATACAAAACAGTGGTAGTCACTTACTGATTTAATTACCAGTAGATGTAAGAGATACAATTTACTACAGAAAAAAGTAAAAGATGAAGCAGTTGTGTAGTTTCCAAGCAAGTAATACGGGACACATTTAAAAAACATAAGAAATGGTTTAATTTCATTAACTGTGGTCTAATATGTTGTGCATCCCACTCTTGGTAAACCACAGCGGCATTTACTGGCTATTGCTTCAAAGCACTACTGTTTTTCATCCCTCTTCGTTGGCCAAATGTGTCATAAGAGCATTAACGAAAGTCTGGAAAACAGTTCTCATGGATTTTGCTTTAATGATAAATCTAACATATAGTGCACTTGCTGATATAATCAAGTGAATGGAATTTCCAAAATCTTGACTTAATGTCTTTTAAGTATGAAGCAATAATGTTTTTATGAAGTAGCTTTTAAATGGCATTTGTTGAAGTGGAGAGCAGCTGGATTAGAAGGGTCTGTTTCTAACTGCAATCAGCAATGATCATAGTATCATATTACAGTCACCCTATAAAATAGCTTGTATTTTAAGAAAAATAGGAAAAAAGTGGGGGTAGCAATGGAGAAAGAAGTAAGCATGGTCTGTGTGATGCCCAAAGGGGTCTGGAATTGGTTACAGTTTGATGATGTTGCTTCAGCTGTTTGGGCAATAGTGTAGTTCTAAATATAGGAAGTTCTTTATCAATTTAGGTTTTATCAGGTTTTTAAAACATTGTGGAGATACAGTCAATATGCATTTCTCAAGCATTTTAAGTTGTTGGATGGCTTTTAAATTGTGTGATGTTTACCAGGATAAGATTTCACTAGGATAAAGACCAAAATTACAGAATGTTTCTCTGTACTACAAAATCTTTTTTACTAATTTTGCATTTGTATCCATTTCTAGAAATTGAATGTATCTCTGTCCCACCTTGGTTTTGTCCGTTTTCCAGCTTATAGGCTCTTTGAATAGGGACAATATTTTCTTTTGTTTCTTATAGAACCTTAAATCTGTTAGTGATGGCGTGTTCTGAAATTTAAGTCACTGCTGAGACACAAGCTTTAATTTAAGGAACCATTGCATCCTTCCAGTGATTGCGTATGGAACCTCTTTAATGTGTTCTATCAATTGATTAACTGCAAGCCATTTCAGCAATAGCTTGTAGCTTTGCTGTGGTAGGCAAGATGTACCTACTTCATTAGGTCTACTGGTTTAACATTGTGCAGGAGTGTCTTAAGTGTTAGATCTCAATGAATAAATAAAAATTTTGGAGACACAAAATGCTTTTATTCAGCAGTGCTTTTGTTCATCAATGTTCTTGAGTAGTTTCCAAGTGGGGTCTTATACTTTAACTTTTATTAATTTGATTAAAAAAAAATCATGTTATCTACAGCAGAAAATGAAGAAGTTCAGTAATGCCTTTATTCTTGTAGATTTCCTGATTTGATTTGTTCCAGAAGGGTTTGATACAGTCTTAGGCAAGATCTGATTAAGATATACATAATATAAGTGTGCCTAAAATCCCAGCCATCTAAGGCAGGCAAATTGTTAAATTTTAGTTTTAAATTAAAAGAAAACAAAAGTGTAGATGACTTGATTGTAAAGACATTCTGAATACTATTTCTCGTGTGTAGGCAAAAAAATGCATTCATCCCTGACATCTAGCTGTGTATATCCATCATTAGAATAAGAACTGTGTTTCCCCATGAGATAGTTCAAATAACTTCATTTTTCTTCCTGGAGAGGACCTTCTGTTGAGAGTACTTCACTTGCCTAAGTTCTCTAGACAGAAAAGAGGGTTTATGGTTTGATTTAATTGCACTGGAATGGTGCTCCTCAGAATATGGGAATGAGTTAAGGGAAATTTGCATCATGATGTGCCTAGATTTTCTAATTTTTCTTTTTTTTTTTAAATTGGAAATGGTTGTCTTAGAGAGTTCAGGCCAGATTCAGATCCATAGCTACAACAAGTTCCAAGTTCCAAACCAAGCCAAGTTCCATATTTAGTCTGCTTGAAGAAGTAGGTCTTGAGGTTCTGCTAGCTTCCGTAGGACTTTCCCTTTTATGTGTTCAGGGCTCTCCTTTCTTGCCTTTTCTCTTTTACTAGGAGAGTCCACCTCCAACTCCACCCTTAGTAATGGAAACAAGCACCATGCATTTTAGCACCAGAATTTGATGACACTCTTAGCAGAATGCGTGATTGGGTCCATCATTTTCACGGGTGATATTGAAGCTTTGCTTCTGGAAAGGCTGAATCTGAGCGAATTAACAGCAGTAGGACTGATGTGTAACACAGCAATTATTGTGCAGTTTGGTTAATCCTGAAGATTATCCGGTAACAGCAAAGTTAGGATTATTTCTGTGGACAAGTAGGAGACTTCTTTTAGATCTACATGTATAACAGCAACACTATAATAATTTTGTGCTAATATTTCAGTGATTAATTAGTATAATATTAATAAAATTATTATAAAACATGAATCTTCCCCTATCTAATGAATAGGTGCCCCTGTAAGACCTTGTATTTCTCTAGAGAAAAATTAATGCCCAGAAGCTGAATGTTTTTCTTGAGGTCATGCAGGAAATACCTGCCAAACCCAGCATCAGAATGCAAGTTCCTGGCTGATAGGTCTATGTATAATCCTCTGTATCACTGTAACGTGCAGGGTAAGCCAATGCCCCTCACCCTTCCCCTTGCTCTCTCTTTCCCCCTCTTTAATTTCTAGTCTTTTATAGTTCACTGCATGGTATTGATTAACACTTAGGACCGCTAATTCCTCTTTTAAATTTTTTTGTAGTATTCACAGAAACACTTTCTTAAAGATTTCCTGAAAATTCATGTTTTTGCCAAGAGGACTAGTGGTTTGGAAAGGCACAGTTTTCCTTTACCGACATCACATTATTTTTTGCTTCATCATGTTGTCATCATCTTTAGTTGTTTTTCAAGAAAGATATTTTAGAGTTTTTTCTGAATTAGGACATACTGCTTTCTCAGGAGCTTTTATGTAGTCGTAGATCATTTCAATAAAACAGTTCTATTTTTCTTTTGAATACAGTTTGTTTGTTAGTGGTATAATATGCCATTAAATCATGATAATTTTGCCCTCAAACCATCAGTCTGTTCTGCCCTGTTCCATTTATTCCTGTATCTTTGATATGTACTTTGTCTTCAGCTTACCAGAAAAGAGTAATTCCATAGTTAAAGCTTTGTATGTGTTTTCTTTTGTAGGCTGTAGATCTGAGATAGGTGCAAAATATGTATCCCTGAAATTATAGGCTTTCTGTTTTGATTGAGAAAGATACAGTTGTTTGTATAAAAGGAATAATTAACTTTGCCTTTTTCATTTTCCCTACATTCTAAATATCCATTTTTGTTTTGAAGTGTTTTAGTGGCCCTCGAACTGAGTATGGCTGAGTGGTGTTCATCTCTGTCTCTGGTGCCAGGTGTGCCTTGTCAGCATTTACTTCAACCTGTTGGGCTTAAAAGAGTCGCTACCTTTATGTATACCACCTGTGAACGTTAGTTACCTATCAGTAATTCTAATGATTAGATCTTACCTTACCATAATGTTAACATAACCTTTATTAACATTACTGAGCCACCAATAGTGATATTCCTAGTGGATGAATGGTACATGGTTTTGAAATGTCATTAGGTCATATTTAAGAAAATGACCTTTAGGAAGCTCCTTCTCTTCTTTCTTGAAATCATGCAATTAACGTAATGATGAGGGGCAGCTGGGAAGAGATTCTTGCTCACAGTGTTCCCAGGTGCTGCCAAGTGCCTCTGTACTCCAGGAAAACTGGTCACATTCTTGGTGCTGGTCAACGTCTGCTCTACTGATGTGTGGAATTGATATTTTCCTTCCAGCATGTGAGTGTGTAAGGATGTCATCTGCAGAAAAGGTAGCGCTGGGTAAGAAAGATCTGGTAAATTTTCATGATTTTAAAGAAGCACCAAAGAGAAGTAAGTGCCTGCAACCTGTGTGTTATTTGAACTCAAAAGTTTAATGGATGAAAATCCTGATAGTATTCAAATTTTTTTAATCTTTTGTGACATAACAATTCTTAAACGCTAAAATACATACCATACATTGAACGTTCTGGATAATTAGGTGGCAAATTGTTTAAAAAGTTTTGTTAACTTTCTTATTGAATAATTTTATTCTTGCTTTTGATATGTGAAGTTACTTAAAGGAAACTTGCATAAAATTAGGCTTACTGCTTTATCTGGTTGATTAAAATATTTTTAACATCTGTATGAGCACCATGAAATTCTGTAGATGCTGGTGTCTTCCAGACAGTTCCGAGAGCATGTAATTTTTGTTGTTGTTGTTTTTTGTTTTTTTTTTTTTAAAAAAAGTAACACTTTAAAATCATAATTTAAACAAGCGAGCAAGTTACAGTAAATTGTTTATTCTGCATTACTTTTTCGCAAATGTTCATTTAGGTCACCTGTGATCTAAGCAGCTAAAGCAAAAAACGTAGATAGAAAAATTCTATGTAGTTATAGTAAATGTGACAAAGTATAATATATAACTAGTAAGAAACTTTATGATATACTAACTATAATTAATTCCAGTGATTTGTCTGTTAAAGCCAATGCAAATAATTGTAACATCTGTCAAAAACCAAGCACTAGCATGAAAACCTTTTAACATTTTGCACTTAATAAACTATTTTATACATAAACTACCTTATTGTTTATATTAAAAACTAAAAAATATTCAGTCTGTTCCAGCCATTCTAACAAAAACTTTAATAAGTAGACATTGCATAAAAATGACACAATCCAGCAGTTATTTGGTAAGGCCAGCATAATCATAAATTTACCATCCATGCTTTTCCAAAAATACTAACCCATATTGTTCTCCCTGGACCTGTTGCAGGGATGACTAATCCAGCTGCTGAGGTCTCCCTTTATGTGTTTGATGGAACACTTGGCTTGCGAGACTACAGCTGTGTGTTTATGTGCAGTGCACACCTGCAGAGGCCTGACAAATAGCTGTAGTATGCAGAGTATACAAAATTACCCTGGCAGTGCTGCAAATAAGGAAGTTTCTGTTTTGAAGTCCATATGTGTGTGAGCTTGAGATGCCAGCTGGGGTATTTATGTTGCATTGCACAGATGTAAAACTGCCAACTGATTTTATACCAAATAAAGGCTAATCTTTTTATACATACTTGGTGTCAGAGTTATGAAGTGGTACATAAGAATGTTCTCACGACTTAGCTCTTTTAAAATAAAAGCTGACATTAAAAATGCTCGATCTCACAGTATGCATAGAGGGTAAAAGATAAAAACGTACTGTATTTACTTAGATGTCTGCTATAGCACAGTATCTTAAGGGTTTTATTATTAGTGATGTATAGTTATTAGCTGCACATAATCAGGGCTTGATTTATTGTATGCATATACACTATACTATATATCCTTTTTTCTAGGAGGTCACTTCGGCTCTGTGTTGAATCCAGTTTATGGGTTCTGAAATGTGAAAGCCCAATTTATATAGCTACTTAACTTGAAAGCTTTGCTTTCCTATTATCAAATGTGTTTAAGCATAGTGATAATTTTTCATCAAATATAATATGTGCTTTGAAAATTGTTATTGCTGTGAAGGTAATTTTAAAGGTAATATTTGCCTTGAAATACTTAAGAAATTAAAATGGTTTGCTAAAACTAACAAATAGCACAGATTTAAGTCTTGATTGTTCCATCATTTTAGTCAGTACTTTGACTTTTAGTATGAAGTAAAGACAGTGAGGTGAGATGAATAGTTTATGTTTTGATGTTTCACTGCATATAGTTAAGACTGTGCACTTACTCTTTTTTAAATGGATGAAAGGAGGGCTTGGCATAGCGAGGGTTAATATGCAGATGTGAATGTGAATGGCTTCTGTGCTTCTGAATATACACTTTAGAAGTTCCTTAAGTTACATTTTTATGCTTAAAATGTTTTTCCTTCATTTACTTTTTTTTTTTTTCCTTCTTACTTTGTCAAGCGATTTTAGTGCTCTTTTTTAATTTGTTGTTTATTCTGGGCTACTAAGACATTTGAAGATGTGTAGAATTCTGCTTTGGCTTACTGTGTCACAGTCATGCTAAATGTGTAAGAACAAAGAAAATGGGAGCAACGTTGACGTATATCACTATAGAATGTGTCTCTAAGGATTTAAGAGTTTATTTTGCTAAATGTAACATACAGCTTAGGAATGACTAGCTGTCACACACAGCTAACCAGTCTGGTGGAGCCTTTTTAAACCAAAAGAATTTCATACGTGCACATGTGTGCATGCACATGCTCGCCCTGAGATAGCAGTCTTGGGTTTCCCGAGCTTAAAATTAACGTCTGCAAGTATCCCCCAGAACTGCAAATAATTCCAAGGTTGGGAAATACAATTTCTTGATTACTAAATTTTAGAGCAGAAATTTCACTCATGTTCCTGGTAGTTAGATGAAGAGGTAATGATGTACTGCACGTGGAAGGAAGAGTTGAGCTGTACCCCCATAATTCTGCAGAGGCGTGTCGTCCTGGCTAAGATAAAAGCCTACGGGTGCCTGTGAGATGCTCGTGCTCCCATTAGCTGCTGAGGAGGAGTCAATACAGCGGAGAAGGGCAGGAAACAATACGGGATGCCAAATCTGAGTGAAAAATGGAAGCACTTCAAAAGAAGCTAGTTCTGCTAGATGAGTATAGGAAGTCTTAATTGTTGTTATATCCTCTATTTAGGAAGTATATTTAAGACCAAAAGAGCAGAATTGTGTTGGTGTGTGAGGAAATATGTTGCAAAGATGGTTTAGTTATGTTGTGTCGGGGCCAGCTCTCTTATAGAAGGATATCACTTCAAACAGATTGCCGCCACTGCAGGTTGCAAACACACAATTGAAGGCTTCTAGTTCTCAGCTCATGCACAGATGTCTTTCAATAAGTTTAGCCAGTAATTTCTTCAAATTGCTCAGTTTATCAGCAGCACATGTCATCAATCCTGGAGTGGTTGCTCAAGTCAAACTACAGAATCCTTAGCTTACAGACACAGCTGCAAACAGGTGAACAGGCAGAAAGTAATTTGTGCAGCTTGGTGGCTGTCAGACAAAAGACAGACAATCTGTGTTTAAAACAGATTGCAGGCCTTGCATGAGCCAGACAAAAGGGATTTCTACAACTGCAAATAATTCCAAGGTTAACATATTTTCCTTTCTGCCATTAGGTGATTTGTTAAAATTGGAAACAATGAGCATTATAAATCTACACAGAAACTAGAGATAAGATGAAAGAGAAAAACAGATCGCTAAATAAGTTTACATCCTTCTGTTGAAAAGCATACAACTGGCATTCATACAGGACTCCTTTTTATAAACTAAGCTGAGCTATAATACCTATGACGTTCAGTACATATTTGAAATTATGGTAGGGACGTCTAATTGGCAAAAGAAACTACATTGTAGAAAGAGTAAGCTCATAGTAATGTTCTTCTGTATTAAAAAGTTGACTTTTTTTTTTTTTTTCAAATTCTCCTTTGGATGTCATCCTAAGATACTGTGAAGATTTATCAGGATTTCATTTTAACTTTGAAGTCCTCTACTTACTCAGAGATTTTAATATTGGATAGATTTTTCAAGATTGACTGTACTAAGTATATCAGAGTTAAAATTTCTAACTAGCTTACTGTAGTTTTAGCCTAATTACAGTAAGTTAGAAAACATGTACTTCCCCAGTCACATATATTACATCTTCAAATGTGTGACTGTAGAATATCTATTCCTTCCACTTCTCATGGGCTCTGTAAACTTGCCCTGACCTCAAAACTTCTTCTGCAGTGTTCCATGAGGTACTAATCAAGCTAATGTAATATAGCCCTTCTTCCTGTTTAGTTCAGTGAGTAAGTACTTATGTGCAATAATATTGACGGGTAATTCTATGCTTAGTTTAAGTTGTTCCGCCGAATTTATTTTCCATGTTATTTAAAACTTATCAACATAGAAATATGTGAATGGAAGAAGATGCAAAGAGTAACTGTCTACTTCAAGGTAACATGGTTTTGTGAAGATACGATTCTGTGCATAGAAGGTAAATCAGTCTGCTAAGCACACTGATTGAAATATGTTGAAATCAATGAGCTTTCAGTGTATGATAGTAATACACATTGCAATGAATTAATGAATACCATTGTATGATTCTGCTTAATCATGCAAAAGTGTTCACAAAAAATATTTAAATTATCCCATCAAAATTCACTGTTGCTTTTAAAATGAAAAACAGGAGCTTACTTAAAATAATATGTGCTTTTTGTTATGCAGTCATGCCTATGTTACTTAGTTGCGCCCAATATAAATGATGTTGTAACTGAAGAACAGTATTGTTAAGCTTTTGCAAGTTTATATTTTTATCAAAATACATCACTAAATAATTCTGTAGGGAGACCTTATGCTGAGGTTGAGTTGAAGAATTCCTTAAATTTCTCAGCTCTGAAGAAGTATGTCACAAACATGTGCTTTAATAATCTATGGTATGGAAGTACTCTTTTTCTTGCTTTTTTTTGGCAAAATGCTAATTCCAAGTTTAAATTATATCCTTACCAAATGCTGGGTTATAGCGCTTTTCTTGCATTTTCTTCTTTTTTTGTATCTTAATAGACAGTAAGATTTTAGCCTCTCGGAAATCAGTCCCGCTGATGGAGATTTTTCTGTTCTTTGATCTGAGAATATTATATATTAGATTCTTTTTTTTAATAAAGCTGACAGCATGTGTATTGCTTGTTGGTTGTGCAGGGTATATGCTGTAGATTGTAGCCTGACATTGTTATGGTGTTAGCATGTATGGGCTTCGTGTATTTCACTGTGAAGGTGAGATCATCATCTTTAAAAGGATGGTTTTAATTTGTGTTGGTGAATCAAGTGGATACTGTATTTAAGGAGGGGGAAAAAGTGTACTCATGCAGGTTGCTGTCTGCAGTCCAAATTGCTGATCAGAGAGTCTTTATACACATCGGTAATGTGCTGTGCAATATAAGCTGAAATATATTCCACAAGGGAGGAAAACGGAATAGGTTACATACGCTGTTCCTAAGTGCAATGAATATAAAACTCCATTACTCACTTTAAGCAGGTGCTTTTTATATGAGGCTTTAAAGAAATATAAAACTGCTGGTGAAATGATTGGTTTGTACAGACACGACTTAACTTCCAGTACTTTGACCAGATAAAGAGGTTAAAAATATTTCTACAAACATTTCTTTAATGATTTCAAGGATTAAAGGTTAATATCCTCCTGGTGTAAGAAACTGCCATTCCAGACACTAAATGCACTGTTCCATTAAAGTCCTCAGTAGTTGCATAGAATATTTAAAAGAAAATATAAACATTTATAAAAAATTAAAACACAAACATAGAGCATCGTGGTTTTAAGTTTCTATTCTAAAAGATATGTATTTAAATTCCTGGGAGGAGCACAGTACTATCACAAAGAAATACAGTGCGATATAGAAAACTGATTGAGTAAGAATGATACTCCAGTTAGAAACAAAACACATCTTTATAGGACCTGAAATCTTGTCATCTATGCGTGTGGAAAACTGCATGTGAAGGGGTAGCCTTAGGTCTTTCTGTTCTTTAAAGCAGCATATACTATCTGAGAAGGAAAATCATGGGAAGACTGTTAAAGATAATACCGGTATACTGTATTTTAATCTTTTTCCATGTAGTCTTTATCATGTTTTACTTACCCACCATGTCTCAATTACTGTCTTCCTGCCATTTCCTACTTCTTTACAGTCGATGTCCCCAGCAGCAACCTCTATTATCCATCTCTTAACCACCTGACTACTGGCTTGCTTTGCCTCCCAACTGAAAGATGTTTATGTTCTCTTTGGCTTCCCCCAACAACACCAGCAACTCAGGAAATCAAGCTGTAATCATTACACCCTAGCTGTTAGTTCTTACTATTTTTCTGTAATACTGTTACTGAACACATCTGCCCTCCTTTCAAGTTTTTATGAACCTTTGCAGTTTCTTTGCTTCTTAAAACATTACTGTGTCCATCCTCTAGAATCCTCAATTTGTTGACATTTTTACTAGTCCATAGCTGTTCTGTCCTATATGTAATTATCTCAAATCGAGCTTGTGTGAGATTTCAGCCATTAGGTATTCTGTTTGACAGCAAGCAGGTGACCAGGTGTCATGTGTGTCACAGGGAAGCTCAGAACTATGTGTAGGTCCAGGTGAGATCCGACATTTCTTGTCTCCTGCATAGTAGGTATGTTACATAGCACTTCAAAGTTTGTATCTGCTCTGGTGAATGAGGTTTTTTTAGGGTAAAGGAATACAAACTTGTGGGAAACCAGGCTTTACTAGTTTCGTAATTCCAAATAGCTTATTTAAATAGATGTGCCTTAGAAAAATGAGCTCCACAATTGAAACAGGAGGTGATGAGATCTGAGATGAACTCTAGCTCCTCTAAGACTTTGTTCTTTCATCCTACATTTTTCTGTCCTAGAAATCTGCAGATGGCCTTTTTCTCTAGTTGCTATGCACCTCTTTACTAAAAGAAGAGTTCTAAAATTCAAGCTTTATTCCAGAGCCCAAGATGACAGAATGATTTAGGTTGGAAAAGATCTTTAAGATCATCGAGTCCAACCTTTAACCTGGCTCTGCCAAGTCCACCACTAAATACATTAGCATATAATAATGAGGAAGAATGTTTTAATATACTTTACATGTTGACATTTTGTGTGAGCTATTGAACGTATCCTCAGGTACAGCAAGGCTACTGTATTTGAAAGGGATAGAAGACTTATATGACTAAGATGGAAGCAACCAATTGCGAGTTCATGTTTCCAGCCAAAGGGTGTGTAAGGGTGGAAACTGTAAGCTGTTTCCTCTCTCCATCTGTCTGTCTGTGTTCTTCAGGATCTTGCTTCAAATACTTTATGGTGAAAGTTTCTCAAGTTCTTATTTATCTGTGTCCTGGAATTACTTGCATCTATGTAATTTTTAGCATTTGCCTACTGACAATGTATAGATACAAAGATTGATAGGATGTGGTTTTGAGAGTTAGAAATTCATATTCTGATAGTTTTTCTGTGTTTTCTTGGAAGACAAAAGTTATATTAATGCATTAACTTGGGTTTCTACCATTTTTCTCAAATGATACAGCGGTATCTGAAATGCAGCTGTTGAATTGTGCAGAATGAAAATCAATCCTTTTCTTCTTTTTGAACCTCTGTTTACAGCAGCAGGAATAGTGCCACTAAAGCCACTTTAATCCTGTGTCCTGACCAGTGTCATGTTGCCAAATCTAAAATAATAGCTTCAATTAAGTATGCTTATAATTGATGATGCCTAAATAAGGTTGATAAGAAGTTGCCCAAAACTAGACTTATCACAGCAAGATTTTAGAGTTAGTTGTAATACTATATAAGTTTAAAGATGAAAGGTGGTGTTCCTTCTCTAAATGTTGGCTAATTAGATCAGAAGGAGCAGCAGTCAGGCTATGGATGGATGGTGTTTCTGTACCCTACACTGGCAATGTTACATGATGGTCCTTGAAATTTTGATTATGGTAGTAAGTCTGTGACTGTTTACTGGCCGGCCTTAGTACAGTGGGTAAAGGGAGTTCTGAAACATTTCCCAGCTTTGTTGTATTTTCAGAAGAGGCTTTTTTTTAGTGGTAGCTGTTTAGTTCTTCTATGAACATTCAAAATTAAAAATTACCTGACTGGATAATCACTTAAAACAGGTTATCAATAAAGAGTTATTCAGAGGTCCTTCTGACCTAGATTGCCTTAACCATAATATTCCAAAAATGTTCTGTGACTTCTTCAGTATCGGTTTTTAGTCTTTGAATCACAGGTTTCTTATTTAACTCTGCATTTGAAGGAGGATTTTAGAAAAACCAAGAAGTTCGTGGATTAAAGGAAGATGGGAACATGTGTGAAGGCCGTTGTGTGTAGTCTCGAAATGTGAATGTAGCAACAGGGATTTGCCAGATTTAAGTGACTCTCCCTCTAGGTAAAATGCTGCTGTTCCTTAGCAAGCTGGGAAGTTTATTGCAATGTGTAAATCTCCATTACTACATGATGGTCCTACATCTGTTTTAGTGTTTAGGAAATGGAGATGCCTTAATTAGTTTACAGGCAGTTTAAGGATTAAGATGGTTAGTTACAGAGATCCTAATATTGATCTCCAAGGTGAAGACCAGCTTATGATGTGTGCTTGGCCCTGGAATCTGTCTGTGAAAATACTGAAAGTATGTGAGGAGACTTGTTTTTGGGTTATGTGTGCTCATACATGTGGTTTTTGCGGCATATGTTCTGATGAGGAGAATGGTAGGTACTTACATTGATAAATATTTTGTCATTGTTGCCCAAGAAGAAAAAAACTTGACCACCTTTAGAGTGAATTTCCTTCCATCTGTCAATAACTGCTTTCACCCTGCCATGCATTTACTTTTCTGTTGAAGAGAAGGTTTTTGGTTTGGTTCAACCCTTTCATGGTTGAAGAGAAGATTAAAGAGCTATTTTTTAGGACAGGTTTCTTTGAGGTGTGGAACTGTGGTACAAGAAGCTCAAGAGAGTGGAAAATCTGCCCACCTCACCATACGTTGGAGGCAAGACAAGTCTACCATAATCCTGTTGTTATTCCTTGTTAAGTCTTGAGAGTGGGTGGGGATGCAACAGTAATTTCATAGAATAGTGGTATGTAGACTGAAAACTGGTTGACACAGTTACAAGAAAACAAATAATTATGATAATCAGAGTAGCAATAATAATACTAAATAAAGTTGAGTTGTTAAAAAAAAAAAAAAGACCTGTCCCCTGACACCTCCTTAAAATAAGTTGCCTGAATTACTGTTTTGAAGAAGAGAAAAAAATAGTAGCCTCTGTTAGGGCTGCAAAATGTGATCTCCGGACTATGATTGACAGATTAAAAATGTGGAATTGTGAACACAGTAAAGATATTTGGGGAATTTAATCACAAACATTTAGTTTTATTACATTAAAAAAATCTGAGAAAGTATTTATAACCTGGCTTCTACATTTTAGAAATTTTTTTTTCCCCTCTGTTTTTCCAATTGCAAAAAAAAAGGAACTAAAGAACCCAAACACAAAAGCCCACTGTTTTCAGGTGCTGTGCGTGAGCAAACGCAGTGATCGAAAGATGTTGAAGTTCCGATGCTGCTGCTGTTTTACTGCAACAAAGAACATGAAAACTCATGCTCCCGCAATGCTTTGAACGTGAGAAGTAGGACTGATGCCAGCTAGAGCTGCTCTTTGTGGCTTCTGTTATGTTCGTACTGCAAGGAGGAAGGAATTAAGTTTGGTTTTAGCTTCAAGTTTCTCAGAAGTGCCATCTCTCTAACCAAGTTCAGTACAGACTTTCAGAAGTTCTCACTGAGGGCACTGCTCAAGCAGGGACTGAACACAAGTATCTCTCATGAAAGAAATGAGGTTTTTCTTATGCTTCAATTAGTTTACTAACTTTTCTCTGTTACTTAAGTATATGTTTCTGTGAAAATAATTGGACATTTTTTTCTTGATTCCAGTAAGACTTGGGCCTAAATGTTATTTCATTTGGTTAATAGCTCCTTTCTTTTATTCATGGATTGATCTTTTTACTGAGTTTGAAATCATTTTGACATGAATGTGACAGTCTTTTCCTATATCATGTTGCCAAACCGTAGTTTATTGGTACTTAATGCTTTAAAAATTGAAATTTTTCTTTCTGAGGCCATAACCTAAATATGGGGAGAATTCATGTGGAGCTGCTTCTAGAAGTTTTAGTCATGCCTTACTCATTTCCTATTTCGCATTTTGCAGTTCTCTCTTTTATGATCTTTCTAAAGAATTATTTATTGAATTTGAGGGATTTGGCGGCACACAGTCCTGACTTTTGTCCTCAGAATCAGTAACATACCTCTCTTGCTGGTTTCCTGTCTTTTCTATTGACAGTTTGGATTTTGTCTCTTGGTTTTCCATTAATCATTGCAAATTCACCTTATTACAAATGGATTGGTAAAAGATGTGCAGGCCATTGGTAAAATCACTAATTTGGTAACTATTTTTTAACAGAACTTAAATTGGATGATGGCTCAGCATTAATAGGCTTGTTAGCAGAAATCCTGGGCTGATGTATAACGACACAATTGTGACCTGTATCGGTATTTGATTCCCTCCTGCTTGCACATAGAATGTCACTGAACGCAGGGACTTGGGACAAGCTGTGTAGTTGGGTTATGTACATGGAGAGGACCAAAGCTACGACCAGAAAAGCTGAGGAGAGGATGCAAATGCCCGTTTTAAAGTGTGGGAGAATCTTCCTTGATGGTGTGATACTTCTGTGCCTGTTTCTAGAGCAGAATGGCTCTTTAGGCTTGGAGTTAAAATTAAAGTGGCTTCGTATGCACAAAGTGTAAGTTGTCAAGACGTAGATTGTAAGTTAGAAAACCTTTCTGCCTATTTTAGGGTTCTGCAGTATGGAACAGCTTTTTAGGGCTTTGGTGATGTGGTGATAGTCTGATTCAGCTAAAACAGATTAGGTTTGATCACCAAGTATAAACATGGTTACATATTAGGAAGGAAACACTTGATTTTTACTACAAGTAGTTCTACAAGGAGCAAGTTTTTTCCAGTACAAAAATGACGCAACTAGAAAATTGTAATTTTTTGTCTGGAAGCAGCCATAGGTTAAATTTGGTGGAGACAGGTATATGTATCTGTCTGTCTCCAAAAAGTATTTGATTGCCATATTCCTGATGAAAATAATAAATTAACTAAAGAAGTTGTGAGTAGTACACAAACATGGTTGCTCTGTTCTCCAGTTCTGACTACACTGAGTAACAAAGTGATGTAAATCACGTTGCTGCTTTTGAAAGCGTGTTTCCAGGAGAGCGAGTACTGCACAAATTCTACTTTGGTGCCTTGCACCTTGGAAATAAGCCTTTCTCATGCTTCATTTGCAGGACATTGAATTTGGATAATGTTGCCTCTGGCAATGATAGATTTGTTTTTCCTGATTCCTCTTTGAATTCATGCTCAATGTCTTAATTAAAATCTTGTGGAGTTTTTGTCTCCATACTAAAGTTGAGTTAGTATTTGGAGGCATGGAGCATTTCTTATCTAGGAGTTTTAACAACCAATCAACCAATCACTTGAGAGGACACTACTTCTAAAAAGTTTATAAACATTGAAGGAAGGGAAGGAAGCCCTGTTCTTTGCTTGCTTAAAGATTCCTTTGCTGAAATAGGTACTTAAGGAATATTTTTAACTATGTATACAACTGTTAAGACTTTGATTTTATAATGAAAGAGATAATAAGGGAGAATATTTGGGAAGAGCTAGTTACAGGGATGGAAACTACAATTAGTCAGAAGCATACATAGGAAACAAAGCTTCTTTCTTCTCTATAGAGTAGCTTGCCAATTTGACAAGTTTATGAGGGATGGTTCATCTTTTCCAAAAATTTTCGGAGACTGAAGAAAATGTGCCGTTTCTCTATATTAAACCTGTTCATTATAAATGGTTCACCAAAAGTCTCTAAACTTTCTGCACTTCGAAAAAAAGACTTGTATCTGGGCAAGAGGAATCACCTTAAATTTAAGTGATTTTTTTGACTTAATGATGGAAGTCTAGTTAGACATCCTAAGTTCCTTATTCCTTATTGTAGCCTCTGTATAGGATTTTAATATTTAATAAGTAGGCTTTCTGAGTGTCCCTCAGTCCAGACCTGTGAAACCTGAGCAGAATTAATTTTTCTTGCAACTTCTTGCTTACTGTGATGTGCTGTGGTTATCAGGTGTTAAAATGGACAGGATGATGTTGCCGTTTGTCATAGCAGCATAAAAAAGGAGGGACATGATTACACCATGTCTTCTTAATACTTTTCTATTTTCTTAAATAATTAGTACTCAATGGCTTTAAGTCCTGATGGAGAGCAGTGACAAGTGGTGTCCCTCAAGGGTCCGTGCTGGGACCAGTACTGTTCAACATTTTTATTAAGGATATAGACATAGGGATGGAGTGCACCATCAGCAAGTTTGCAGACGACACCAAGCTGTGTGGTGTTGTCGATACACCTGAGGGACGGGATGTCATCCAGAGGGACTTGGACAGGCTGGAGAGATGAGCTCAGGTAAAACTCATGAGGTTCAACACGAGCAAGTGCAGGGTTATGCACCTGGGCTGGAATAGTCCTCGCCATCAGTACAGACTGGGGGATGAGGTATTAGAAAGCAGCCCTGAGGAAAGGGACTTGGGGGTGCTGGTGGACGAGAAGCTGGACATGAGCAGGCAGTGGGCACTTGCAGCCCAGAAGGCCAATCCTATCCTGGGCTGCATGAATAGAAGTGTTGCCAGCAGGTCCAGAGAGGTGATTCTTCCGCTTCACTCTGCTCTGGTGAGACCTCACCTGGAGTACTGTGTGCAGGTCTGGAGCCCTCAATATAAGGACATGGACCTGATGGAGGGGGTCCAGAGGAGGGCCACAAAGATGATCAGAGGTTTGGAGCACCTCTGCTAGGAGGACAGGCTGAGGGAGCTGGGGTTGTTCAGCTTGGAGAAGAGGAGGCTCTGGAGAGACCCGATAGCGGCCTTCCAGTACCTGAGGGGGGCCTACAGGAAGGCTGGGGAGAACCTGTTTACAAAGGTTGTCAATGACAGAACAAGGGGTAATGGCTTTAAACTGGAGAAAAGCAGATTTAGATTAGACATTAGGAATAAGTTCTTTACTATGAGGGTTGTGGAGCACTGGAACAGGTTGCCCAGGGAGGTGGTTGAGGCCCCATCCCTGGAATAGTCAAGGTGAGGCTCGATGAGGCCCTGGGCAACCTGGTCTAGTTGGGGGTGTCCCTGCTGACTGCAGGGAGGTCAGACTAGATGATCTTGAAGGTCCCTTCTGACCCAGATGATTATATGATTCTAATTAAAAACAACTGAGAAAGTGTTCATCCTGTGAAAAATGGTGCACTGGCCTAGTTTGAGCTATGCTTTGCTGACTGCCCTGCATATGCTGCCTGGTCCAATATACCCGCGTTCTTATGAAGCTGTAGGAAATACATGTCTTAGATAATGTTGCCATATCTTCCTGAAATTCCACGTGTTCAGAAGTTATTTAGTGAGGGAATAGAACTGAACAGAAACAAATAGCATCATCACATGAAATTTGGTTGCTTCTTCTCAAATATGATACTAAAATAAAATTCAAGTTATGCCTGTAACTAATGTGGAAAGTTTTAGCCTTAATGCAGAGAGGTCGTCCAGGGTAATGCATCTGAAAGTGGACTCCATGATGGAAAATATTTAGTTTAAAGAGTACTTAATCTTCTGTAGTGAAGTGCAAGAAATGTATCGGACATCACACCTTATATTTTGAGGCATAAAAGAGTTGCTGAAAGGTGGAAATAGCAAGAAGCTACCAGTTTTGAGAAGACTTGAAAGATGGGGTTCAAATTATGAACTCAAATTTGTTTTGCTTTGACTTTAATCTTGGCTGCTACCAATAGTATTTTACAGTCTTTGTTTTGGAATAGGCAGAAGGGAAGAAGGGAATAACATATTACTTTGTTTTTTTTTTTCCCCACCCAACACAATGGCCTCTATTTGCACAAGTTTATAGGAATTATGAGGAGGCAGAGTTAAGGCTAGGAAATGCCTACAGATACCCTATTGGCTTTTGAGAAATTCATGCATTGTGTCTGATACCACACCTTAGATCAAAGGGGATTTTCAGCTTTAAAAGAGGCTTACCCCGGGCAAGCCTGGGAATGAGGGTGTATTCGCAAGACTAAAACTGGTAGCTGATCTTTCAGACTGGGAACTGATGGGGTGTTGTAGCGGCAGGCACACAAACAGGTTGCAGTGAGCATTCTTTGACCCTGAAGCCTTCCTGAATCGCGAAATGGGAAGAACCTGGGCTTGGCTTATCTCAAACACAGAAGACAGGTTAAATTTTGTAAGAAAGGACGCACAGAGTGTAAACCCTACTTTCACCTGGCACTGATTTACTAAATGCAGTGTGTCCCTTCCTATGCTGCTTCTCTCTTCTTACCTTGGAAAACATTTTTTTATTCAAAAAAATTATTTTATTTATTTTTATTAGAATATTATTATAATTTATAATTAATTTATAATATTATTATTACTAAGCACAATTACCTGGTTTAATTCTAAATTTTCTGTTTCTTATAATTTCTTCGGAATTTTTCCTTACTCCTTAATATTAAAGGTTGTTCTTTGAGTTAAATCTTTGAGAGGTTGTGAAAAAAACTAATGAGTTCATTCTGCAGAAAATCTATTAAGTTTCTTTAATGTCTGTAACTATCTTGAAATACGTATCAAAATGATTTTTAATTTTTTTTTAACCTGATATTCCATAATACTTTCCTTGCATAATTATGGATTTTGGAACAAATTCTATGTTACATATGCAAGGAAATGGTTCCATAATTATACTTATGTTTGCATAATTAACAAGCTGCTTGCCAATTTTAACTGACAAATTCCAAGTCACTTGTGCACGAGGGGGGAAAAAGCCATAAAAAATGGTAACTTCTGTTAGTTTTTCCTTGCATAGTTCTTACAGGTGTTGAAACTATTTCTTTCTAATTTGCAAGTAAATTTATGTATTTTTTTCCTGATAGGCAGCGCTGTACAGAATAGGGGGGCTGCTTTCTCCACCCATGCACTGGGGCTGTTTTGGGGGCTGCCCTCGGGTTCAGCCAACATATCTCAGTCCTGAGTTGTAAGATCCCCTGCTGCCGCCACCGCTGTTCTAGGCAGCTCTTCAGAAGTGTCTGCCAATAGCACGGGTTTCTTCCAACCGGTGCGGTAGTTTTCTGATGTGCACAAATGGGGGCTGAGGAAAGACCACCAAAACTTATTTCCACTTGTGACCTAAGGCAAGGGTTGAACTCCAGTTTCTGTCGAAAAATGGCAAGTGTGTCGTTGGCCTTCTCTGCCGTTCAGCTGCCTGGATTTAATGCTTTATATGGCTACTGAGTAAAATGTTGTTGTCTAAAATGTAAGCTTGAAAACACTTAGTGATTTTTAAGATCTTGAAATGAAAGGGTCATAATAAAACATGAAAGAGAATAGTTGAGGTGGCACTTACAAAGTAAAAACAAAAGTGTATGTGTGTATAAATACATATTTATTATTCCAATTTCTAAGTGTCCTTGTATGTTTTCCTCACAGTATCTCTATATATTTTATGCATAACTGTATTAAAATGCCCATATACAGCATTCGGTCACTTGCATTTAAAAACTCTGAATCACAAAAAAAAATGCTATAAGAACATCTAAGGTAGATAATTAAAGTATAATTAAGTTTAAATGTCTTGGTGAAGGAATATAAAAATATTTAAATTCAACAGGCTAGTACATTTGCAGTTTTCTTTTATTAGGTGTGAAATCTAAGAATCCCCTGCCAACTCTTGAGGGCTCAATCCAGAATGTTGAATTGAAGTACTGCGGCACATCATTGGTCAAATGTGCCTCTGGGACCGTGGGATCAATAAAAATTTGTGCCAAAGCCCCAGGTATGTGCAGCTGGACCATGTAAAACTTTATTGCCTGTATAGGAGAATTGGCCTTGCTTTTTACAAGGAGAGTTACTGAAACAAGAATTTACTCATTGTTCCTATGAATCAGAGAGGGGTTTTTTTGTATTCTGTTTTGGAGTTTTTTATTATTATTGTTAAGTGTGCCAGGATGATCCAGTCTGGCCCCGGTATAGTCAATTTTTACACTGAATAAAAAATAAAGATGTTGGTTTTTTTCTGCTGAGACAAATATTAATCTAAAAGCACTGAAGAAACTGGAATAGCTCTGCATTTTTGTATTATGCAGAATATTTGCATTTTGTTTTATTTGTAGCATGTTTTTGATTTATTCTGTTTATTGTTTAAAGTCTCATTTTCCATTAATGCTGCAAGTATATATTTTGCTTGTTAAGTTTTTGGGCGCTCTGTGATAAATAATTTTAAAATTTCTTTAATAGAATTTTTCTTGAATTGCATGAAGGAACTTTTCCAATCAATGTCTATGATCTCTTCATATGTAAAGACAGCTAATGTCAAGAATATTCAAAATGTAGTGTATTTAAACCTAAATTGAGTTCATGGTGATTTAAAAAGGTATTATTTTATAAAGTTGGGATTGAAATTACTATTTTAAAGAGAATGGGTTACTTTATTTGAAATCCTCCTAGATGTAAAGACATTTACAAGATAATATTAAGGAAGTTGTTTAATAGTTTATATGAGATTGCTCTTTCTATTTCTTCATTTAATTATGTACCTAAAATGTTAATAGCTGTTCTCTTCGGACTAGTGAATGTTTATGTGTTAAAAATTTATCTTGTTACAGTAAAAGCTGTAAGGAGTTTAATCTTTATTTTAGGTGATGGTGGAAAAGAGAAATTGATTCCTTTAATTCAAGGCCCTTCTGACACCAGAGACTTACACAGCAGTAAGTGGCTCAATGAGAGTAGAAAGCCAGAATCTCTCTTAGCTCCAGATTTGGTAGCCTTTACAATCCAAATTCCACAGTATATGGACTACTGCCATAATTCTGGTAAGTGCAAAACTCTTGTTAAGCCGGTATCGCATTACATTTTTCCTATCCAATGCAATTTTCAAAAGAGGGGCTTGATATAAAATGTGCCAAATGCCAAAGTATCTTTTTCACATACTGCTCACATTATTACTTGACTTCAGCTCACTGCGAGACACAAAAACTAAAAGCAGCATCTCGATGTGTGTCTTCTTCAGTGAGGAACGCTTCACTGACTTTGGTTGCCTTTTAAATTATTTATACAGAACAGTTTGTAAACTTCTTTTTTGTGAGCAGGATCCATGTTGAAAATATTAGTTATATTCTTTCTTCCCATCTTATACAGATGTTGACACACTGAATTCAAAGTGATTCATATAAATTTGTAACATAATTTATAATTAACTTAGAGAATTTGTTTATAATAAAATTTGTTAATAATAAGAAAGAGGATTTTTAAAATGCTACCAAGCACACATTTAATGTCATCAAACTTGGTGTTGTGGTGGATCTAGATAGAAAACAAGTTAATATATTCAGAGCATGGTTTGGATACATTTAGGTGTGTTGTTTACTTTGTGGAAATAAATACTCTTACCTGACATCCTTATGGTTTCTGTGGGCTTTAAACAAAACATTGGTCTGTTTTAAGCAACACTGAAATTTATCTAGTTTAAAGTAACTATAATATAGTTTGTGAAATACACGTGGATCTAGCTTTTTCCTGTCTGTCTAGTATGTTTTAAAAAATTGTTCTTTTGTGTTTTTAAAGCTTTATCCTGTTGCTATGCTAAGAGTACAACCAAATAAGTGAAAAAAAAACCAAACCCAAAATAGCATCTAGTTTAAGGAAAGCAAAAGAATTAGCTGACCCCAATACTGTGAAACCCTAAAATGAAAAGCGTGCTTTTTTCTCTAATTTTTTCTTGAGTAGTGGTTGTTGAATGTCATTAGTCTGAAAAGTAACAGTGAATTTATTACCATCATTTGTAATTTTTATATGCATATTTAAGCAACCTCTCATTCTTACGCGAAGTAAATATTTGTGAGCACTGTGCACTCCAGCAGTTGTCAGGTCAGCTTTTCAGTTACTATACTTGTATGTTTCTTGGAGCGCATCATGCTGGAAATGTTTATGGCAGTGTTTTTATAACAATTATCTTAAGTTCTTGCCCCTAAAACATTGCTGAAAAGCAATTCATGATTTAAGTCAAATTATTCAGATCTGTTTTTTAAAAAAAGTGAAAATCTGTTGCACCTGTGGCCTCACTTAAGTAGCTTTTAAATGTTCATAATAATGATATTTATTACTGTTATTGCATTTTCTGCCATTTTTGATAATCTTTTTAGTTTATTTTTTTTATTTGTGTCTTAGAATATTATTTGCATTTTAAAGGAGCTGTGCATACTTACCTATACTATAGAATTATTGCTTTTGGTACAGGTCACAGTGATCACATACATTTTTACCTCATCAGTATCATGGATAGTCCAATTAGACAGAAGAGAGTACTTGATAGGTTGTGACAGGAGATGCCTATGAGAATTAAGGCACCAACAAATGAAGTGCCGGCCAGACCCAAATGCAGGGAGAGGCAGAAAATATGTTTGTAATCGATGAGTGTGTGTGGTACCTTTTCTGTAGCTGAATGGAGATAGATTTAAAATGCTAAGATTTTTGAATTGAAAATTTACCAGATACTTCACCCCCTGCCCCTCAGTACCTCAGGAAAGTTGTATTGATCCTGTGTCTTCGGTGGCAGTCGCTGACCTGCCTGCTCAGGCTCCAGCTCTGCTTCTCTAGGTCTGTAAGGTGGCACCCATGATTGATGACAAATAAGAAGGAAAAGCTGACTGGTGTGTTAAAGCTTTGGTCCCAGTAAACATGAAGAGTAGTGTACTGCAAATGGTTTGGAGTGTTTGGGTTTTTTAAAAATACAAATATATATATATATATAAAAACTGGTAAACATTAATGTTTAAATTATCTTAGGCTCTATACAAAGGATGAGGGAGGTAATTAAAGCTTTCGCTTTCAAATAGTTGCTGAAGGAGGGGAGGCAATTTAATACAGGAGATAAGGCTATTCTTTTCATTACCACTGTGAAAACTACATGGAGAGAACATGTGAAGTGATTTGAGAGCATAAAAATGCTTTTGCTGTCAGTTGCAGTCACTTCTGGGAATTAAGAAAGCTATACTGGATAACTTGACAGCAAATTCAACTTATGCCTCAGGGGAATAAAAGGGTTGTTTAAAGCTCTACCACTGGAGATGATTGTGCGGTACTAAGTTGTGCTATTCAAGCAATTTATCCAAATAATGTTAGATAAAATGTTCTGGAATAGAGTATGTTCATTAAGAACAGAGTGATATAATAGCTTTTAGTGTGTAAAACCAAGGGAAGCAATTGCAGGGGAATTTCTGGGTACTCTGAAAGAATCCTGGAATAAACACAATACTTATTCAAGTGCCTTTCAAATTTTTTTTTAAATATATAAAAATTAGTAAAGGAAGAGCAACTAATTAATTCATTATGCTTCTGTTAAGTTGAATGGAAAACAACTTGGTCTAAAATCAAAGCAGTTGTTTGGATATATAATGCCAAGGAAGAGGTTGTGCAAATTGCATGAGATTCTTGAATAAATCAGGGGGTATTTACCTGGAGAACAAGTAGGGCACCTTTCCTCCTCCTCTCCCTCTTGAGTCAGCAACTGTCTACTGTGTCTGTCAAGTGTCTGTACCACTTTACAGTCATATGGTCTAGGGTGACCAGGATGGTTGTGTAGCTTCTTTTACTGCTTGTCTGTAGGTGGCCCTGCAAAGATTGAGTGCCTGTTTACAATTTGAGTGATAAGGTATTTTACACTAGTATTTTATTTTTTGCTATTTCAATTCTTGCTGCTGAGAGGAAGAGGGGAAAAAAGATGGTTTTTGTACTTCTGTACTCCACTGAGTATAACCAGCAAAGGAAAAAAGTCTATAAAATTGTAATTCCACAAAGGGCAACATTAAAGTGTGTGATGTGTAGCATTTACAGGCAAAGTAAGCATTATGTATAACAAGTGCCTATACTGGTGTTTACTTAGCAAGAGTATTTTACTGTTTGGTGCACAAAGTATTGTTAGCATAGTGGAAAACCGATCCACCTATGGCAGAGGAAGTATTTAAGGATACAGAATATAAATATTATTTTGTTTAGTCCTTCAATACAAGTCTGCATGTGGGTGCTTTTTAATTTTGTACGGTTCCGTTGTATGATAAAACTGCCCCGGGTATTTCAGTGCATAGTTGTAAAAATCAATGGATGTGCTTCCCAGCACATCCACATTTATTCTCATCAAATTCATTTAAACTGCAGCATATATAATAAATACAAGAAAGGAGATTATTCCATTACCCCAGGTCTTGGGAAGGTCTTCTTACTGCTTCTCTAAACTAACCCTGGCTTTATTAACCCTCAGAGCAGGCTGCAGACCTTGTTTATTTCACCTGGCCTTCCAGAGAAATAGGGAGATTTCAGAATGAATGCTGGTGTTAGTATTTAATTATGAGCAGCTGTTGAATAGATGAGGTGAGCTGATTAAGCTCTATTTGGTTTGCCATATTGAATAATTGGGAGTGCCTGCACAGCCGGTGTATGGAGAAATTTATTTCATATAAATCAAGGGGACCTAAAACAAAAAATACAAATAATGAAGTTTTCTTTGAGGTTGGTTACCTTAAATATTCAGAAATGCAACAGTAAAATAAAGGAGTAAGTAAAAGTACCTGTATTAATATCATGCTCATACATGGTAAATTGATACACCCAGTGGAGCAAAGTAAGAGTGAGAAGGCTTCACTAGTTTGTGAAAGCTGCATAAAGGCTGAAGAGCAAATATTCAACTTGGTAAAAGTTGGTAATTTCTCTTTTAAGTGTTATTTTCCTTAAACTTCCAAAGAGTTTTGGAATTTTCTCCACTGTCAATATTTTTTAAGTTTAGATAAGATTACTCCATTCTCTCTCCCTTCCCAAAGAAAGGAAAAATAATTTGTGAAGTGAAAATATTTTTAAGACTGAAGAAATCCTATCTTCAAACATGAAAAAAGTGCTGTAAAAGTTGTACCAGCAGGAACATTTTTTTTTCCTATCATAAACCAGCTGATTTTATCTGTTAGAACTTATTTGAAAGGAGTTGAGAAATTTTATATATGTTTGTTTTTATGCATACACACCTAGATATGCCCCCAACTCCCCCTTTCTTGCAGTTAAAAAAGCCTGTTGCTGACTACTTAGCCTGGGGATACTGCAAAGTCTGGATTTTAAAGCTGGAACAATGATATTTTTTTATGTTCTTAATTCTAATTTAAGTAAGTGCTTGTGCTAGTAAATAAAAAAAAAAAACAACTTGTAAAAGAGAATTCATAAACTAATTGGAAGTATTTTAGAAAGATTTGACACAATGAATGAGTAAAAACCCTTAATATATTGGAGTAATTAAAGACAATTCACATTTGTGGTTTGGGCATAAATGTGTAAAAATTATACCCATCTATCTTATTACATTTCCTTTTCTCTCCCTGAGGATTTCACTATGTACTTTATCTGTAATTGTTGCCAGTTTTCTATCAAGTTCCCACTGGGCTTCTGGTGCAAAAAATCTTATCCTCTCGATGACAGAGCTTGCCTGAATGATTTCATGCTCTTAGCATTTTTGTTCACGGGAATTAGGGGCAGAATGTAACTGCAGCTGAACATAGCATCTATTTTTGTAATTTTGAAGTTTAGACTCTGTTATTGGAACTAAATGAAGAGATGCAGGTGTTCTCCAGTTCAAGTCCTTTGGGATTTTTTGATGGTAGATGCTTGAAAAGAAAATGCATGTGTTTCCAGAGTCAAACAGCAGCTGTGGACAAGGATTTATGTTTTTCTCAGAACTTTGGGATTTCAAAATGTTACATTTAATCACATGCACAGAAAGGAGAGCAAATGTTAAAGATGTTACATATAAAACTAGGGGACTGATCTTTTTACCATACCAACTAGTTGTGGGAATAGAGGAACAAAGTGATCTTTAATCTTAATATGAACAATTTCAAAAGGATTATGATACTTGCCAGGACTCTGGTCTTTTGAGAACTGTGCTCTTGCAGCACACAACATTTATATCCTCTTAATTGCTTTTAAAATCTGGCTTATTCTCATACTTTTGCCTTGGAAAAATAGGAATGCTAATAGTATGAGTTACTGAAAACACAGCGTTCGTGCAGTACTTATGTTAGAGCAGGGTGAATTTAAATTCACATACGTATACATTTTTAGAACAAGTTTTCTAGTAATGTCCTGAAGTTTTCAAAATTGGGTTAAAAATAGAAGTTCAGCTGCCTGAACTGAGAGGTCAAATTTAAAATTTTTTCGAGTTACAAAACTTGTGGGCAGAAGTATTTTATGGTAATGCAATTTGTTTTTTTTGAAATTAGTACGCAAAATGTCTGACATATTTTAATTTCATCACAAGTTCAAGTGGGCGCAGCAGATGGTGGTACTACTGAGCTGTTCAGGACGGGAGGATGGTGTGGGGAAGAGCAAGTTGGTAACGGTGGTAAATGCCAGATAGTTAATACCGCTCTGAGAAAGTAAAAGTGTCTTTTTAAATGCATTTAATCTTGTACATTTTAGCTTTTGTATGCTCCAACTTGCTCCGTTACTCTCACAGCTCAATATGGTGTGCTCTATGGCCAGGTTAACTATCAAATATTTTTCCAGACCTGAATTACCTCCGTATCTACTGTCTTACAAAAATCCAACACTTACTACTTTTTGCAAGAGGGAAGTAAACTTGTCCTCAAGCACAGTCTGTTACTCTGCTGGCTCTAATTATAAAATTCATGTCTATGGGAGTAGCATCAGGCAGGGATCTACTATACGATGCTAATTAGTTTAAGGTTATTTACAGTGGGTTGCATAACTCTGGCAACTGGCAGTAAGTTCTGGTTATAGAAAGGTAATTGTGAAATGCAAGAATTAAGGCAGCTTGATCAACTTTCCATCAAGTAAATCTGCAAATCCTCTTGGGGGAAGAGGTGTTTTCATCCCTCTACATACATTGCGTTCAGTTTCTTTCAATATGCCATAAATCTTTCAACAATACATGTAGCCTAGAATTCTGAAATTGTGGTTAAATAGGATTCTGAGTTTTGTAAAATGATATTTGAAAAATCGATGTAAAAAAGCTACACTCAACAACTGAAGATTTGAGCTGTTGAGTGGTGAGTAATATGGTGTATGCAGGCTTTAAAGTGCATAAAGGAAATCTCCCTACTTTCTCTTTAAACGGAGCATAACCTAGAAAATTCTGTAAAAGCAACTAAAAAAGTTGAGTTGCTAAAAAAGCCTTTTTATTTTTTAACCTTTTAACTTATTAAATATGTAAAAGTTGGGGAATGGCAGATATGAGATTATTTCTGCTACCTTTATTTTGTATGTATGCATGTGTGTTCCATAGGATTTCTATTCATTTACAATCTGGTAGTATCAAAGTGTTTCATTTGGCCACCAAAGTCATATTTAACACTTCAGGTATGAAAAAAAATAATAATGTCAATGTGCTGTTGAATAACTTGTATTTCCATAACAGTATAGGATTATATTCCTGTGCTTCATATATTTATGAAAATGCATTCACGTTTTCCACTTGTAGCATCTGGAAAAGCATTATTCAGCAAGGTGACTAGATACTTACTGATGGTGCAGAGAGTTTTGGAAACGTGACAGGCATATGCTCTCAGCAATTGCTGACACATAGCTTTGGACATTGAAATCTGTTTTTAATTGAGAAAATATATGTTGGCCAACATATTGGGATAGCTCCTACTCGTTTTGAAAAAATGCCATGGGATCTTTAACTTCCATTTGGACGCTTCCCAGATATGGGCATAAGGGACTGTAACTGTTTACTTTCAAATGGTGTTTAAACTGTTTCCAGGTTTTATAATTGAATTATATTGCTCTCACTACCGCTTTGGTGATATAAACGTTTCATATTAAATAACTTTTTTTTTTTTAAATGAAATGCTAAATAGATATAACTGAAAATCAGTAGACTTTTGCTGGTAAAATATAAATGCATTTTGAGCAGGTCATTTTTTGGTTTTCAAATTCTAGTAGCAAGTGTTTAAATAACATCTTACTGAACAGAAATACAGCACATTGGATGAAAAACAGCATTAAATGAAGTATTTCCAATATTTTTGATGCAGAAATCATGATCTAAATCATATTTGTTTCTAAATCTATTTTTTTTTCTCAGTAATTTTCATGGTTCTACCCTGTAGTATGTTAAAAAGAAGTTCTGGGTCACTCCCAAGATTCCAGTGTTCTGGTTATAATGCACACAAATTGTACTTACAGTCTCATTTATATGGTTTAGGATGCAGTCTTAAATGCACAGAGTTGAGTATTTAACCACGTTGTCCCCTTTCACCCAAACTGTCCTGAAGTTCCCACACAAGTTCCTTTCTATGATGTAACAAATCACAGAATCAAAGAATTGTCTAAGTTGGAAGGGACCCTTAAGATCATCTGTCCAACCATCAAATAGCCATTTGTGGTCACAAAATAAAGTTGTGCCATTACCAAGTGACTGAATACTTAGTTTTATGTAGAAAGCAACATTTAAAGCTAGGATTAGACAAACCGGATTAGAATCTCAGCAGTATATTGAGTTTTTTAATTGAACGAGATAACTCCAGTGAGGACTCCCAAGCTAGGACATAATCCTGTAGTTGAACACATAAATTAGTTTTGTTTTCTTCATGTGCTGTGAGGCTTCTGAAAGTCAATTTCTATTTTTATCAATAAATCTTCAAATTGTATAGAAATTAGTACTGCAGGAACAATTAGACACTTTTAACCTTTGGACCATCTAATCACTTCTGTGCTGTATGAGCTGAATTCATTTTCCTTTTACTTGTGCCCTGAAATAGAACTAATATGTGCAAGATACTCGTGTGTTTACTGGTGTAAAGTAGCAGAAATACTTAAAATTGATATGAGGAAGACAGTGTACTGTGTAATTTCTCAGTTCTATTAATAGCTAAAATTACCATAATTATATAAGGTGAGCATTTAATATTGAGTATCTCTATATAACAGATTTCTAAGTTCAGCTACTTCAATTACAAATACTATATATTTGAGGTATCCAGATATTCTCAGTATCACGTTTATTGCTAAATCTATTTGAGAAATGCAGTGGTAGGATTACAGTGGATGTATAGTTTAATTAAATAGCTAAATACTTTTAATTCTTAATTTAAATCTGATTTACACTTTTCAGTAGAGGAGAAGGTATTTTGAAAAGGAAAAACCAATTTGTTTTTCTGAAGTATTGTCCGAAAGAGATTCTAGATGTTGCCCTAATCTTGCAACTTGTTCAGTTAACATTTGCTGACCTGAGTCCCGAGTTCCCATTCAAACACCCTTCTGCTGGTAATTGTTGATACTGAGGTCCATTTGCAGCACAGCAAATTAATGCGAAGTCTGGCTTTCCTAAATGTTTTCCTAACTCTTGATGTATTTTTAAGATGAAGTAGACAGATCTGAAAAAAAATAGTAATTGTGATTTTCTCCAAGAGATTTAGAAAAGTGATTCGTTAAGTGTGTAAGCAGAATAGCAAATCATTTTGGGGTTGTACTACCTGAACTTAATGAGAAGGTTGCATGGTTGTGCAGGGGGGAATGGGTGCCCTGACAAGGAGAACTGAAAGGATGGGGAGGCTTGAGCAAACTTGTCAGCTCTTACAGTTGGCCCAGTAAGAGTCTGCCTGCATCTGCCAATTCCTCCACTTCTGGCCTGTGAGCATCATCTGTCACTATACACCTTCTTAGGCCATTTGTTTGGGACTGGTGCCAAGCTGGAGAAGTAGCTTTGACTATGCTGCCTCATATCCAGGAATCTTGGAAAAATAGCCCACTGCCTGCTGGAAGGTGGACGTGAAGGGAGTCAGACCAATCGGAATTTGAGTCACATCTTTTTTAATTTTAGTGTTGATAGCCGTCATGCTAGGAAAAAAACCCCGAACATATTCTAAAAAATATGATAGAAACCATAAATGAAAAGAAATTATAATCTGGAAATTAATGTTAGATACCAGAATAATAATCTGAATAAATCAAAGGCTCATTGCCTCTTCCTATCTCCCCCCCTGCCCTTGAAAGTGCCTGTGCTTGTTTTATTTCTGGAATAAAACTACTTAAACCATACAGAAACATTACTTTAATACAATACAAAGTAAATTATTAGAACTGGCTATCACAGGAAAATACCTCCTTTCCCCCAGAGAAAATAATGGAAATTTTATAAATAGAAACAATTCTTACTGGAAAACTAAGAGAAGATATGATTGACTCTAATGAAGCATCAAATACAGTGTTTGGCTCAACATTAGTGAGCAGGGTTATGGAGCGCATGCGATGAATCATTACCTCTGGAGAGTATTTTTCTGTTCTGTGTTTGTCAGTGGCATAGAGGGTAATCAGTAAGATGTAATTAATCATCTTTAAAATAAACTGGACATCTCTTCACTGGGCTTTGACTAAATTATATATACAGTATATTTCTTGTATTTAGTGTAGCTATGTTCATGTTTGGTTATCTTTTCAGTGGAAATAAATTAATGAAAGGAGAATTTAAATTCTCTTGTCCCTCTGCTTTTGAGCTTTATTATAATGTCCCTGCTGTCATAAGAGAAAGAGGGATTCAGTATTTAGTAAATCTTCTCTCTAGGTTGTGACCTGAAAATTCATACAAGAAAATGAAAGATGTTCAACATGTCTTTGTTTTATTTGAAAGATAATTTAGCCCAAGCCCTGGATGAATATTTTTCAGACATTAAAGTTATTGCAAAGTAGTTGTTTTGCACATGTTTGATGATAGATTCGTTATTGAAGGATAAGCTTAAAATTAATCTGTTACCTTAAAATTGGGTTTATAAACCAACTTCTGGAAAACTTGTTGCAAACAAAGTGATAAGGGTAATAGAATTTTCTGAAAACAGATGTATGTATATACGTCAATCCTTTAAGCAGTTGCATGTCTAAACCAATGAAATAAAACTTTAATGTGGATTGCAGTCAGTTGATAAAATTGTTTTTTATTAAATAATGGGAAATAATTAAGGTATACTTACCTGTATTTTTGAGTTTTGAAAAGAGATGTAATGAAAACAAAACAATAATCTTCATAATACTAATTATATTTAGTATAAAGACTTTTATAATAGTTTGAAGCCAGTGATACTTTTTTTATTTCTTCACTGGCAACATAACACAGAGTAAGTATAAGCCTGCGAAAGGGATGACTTAACACAACTGTTGATGCACTTTGAATGAAACATCTTTATCAAGTTAATACAACAAGCAGTCATGCCCTACTTGAATTACTCATTTATAATGGCTGAGCAGCAGCCTGGACGTGGACTTTGAAATCCTGGGAAAATAAGATGCATGCATTCATTCGAATGTCTAATGTCTTTGCTTAGAGCAGCTGTAAAATGTTGAAGTGAGATGTCAGCTACTAGCTGTTGTCTGCAGTTTTAGTCTGAAGCAAGAAGTGATCATTTAATTGCTAACTAAGGTTAGTATTATTTTAATCATCGCATTCTCAGTTCAAGACTTTCTATTTTCAAAAGCCCTTTGAACATCTAGGACCTAAGAATACAAGTATTTATCTGCGTTTTGCACGCTTTTAATGCACATATTATTCCAACTTTAAGACCTTATTTGCTTTCTTATTATATATAGACTGTTCTCTAACTTCTGTTGTGCTTGTGATGAGGGAGTAGCAATCCTATAGACTTGTAAATTATCAAAATAAAGCACATGTACGGGGTAGCAACTTCAAAAATGCTACCTGCGTGCTCACTAAAGACATGAGTATAATAGCTGGTAAAAGCCATATATTAAAAGGATTTCTGTCTCTCTGCACTGTTGGGATGTTGCAGCTCGCACAATCTTTTGCAGATGACTGCATTGCCAGGTTCCTTGTCCTCACAGCTTGATACCATGTTTCCTTTGAAAAGATAGACATGTAGGAAATTAACTGTTCAACTTTAATTTTTCTTCAAATGCTTGCACAATACCAAAGAGTGTGCATCTCATTATACTTGAATCAGAGATTTTTGATAAGAAGTGCCAGATGTTGTGTATCAAGTATCCTCATGCTTCCCAAGTCAAGAGTACAGAAGTAACCACTCTTTTTTCAGTGCAGGAATTGCACAAGCTGCCGTGACACAAGGTGAGTGAGAGCAGCAACTCCCACTTTTGCTTGTTGGAGTATCTGTAAGGGCAGTGTGAACTTTGTGTGGCACTTCGAAGGCATTCAACACTGGCCATGTTTTATTTATCCAGGGTTACTCATAATCATCTTACAGCAGTCGGTGAGACTGCAGGGGTGCTTACTTAAAGGCTGTTCAGGAATTGGTCAAGTAGTATTTTCCTTCTTGTTTCTGTTACAACTGGAACTAAGATTCCTTGTACTTCATTTCAGTCTGTTTCCTGGAACAGGGGGTCTCTAACATACACCATACTAACTTGTTTATTTCCTCTGGAAAATCACTATCTCAAAATTGTGATGGAAGGAGCAGGTGTTTTCTATACAACATTAGGAAATTAAATCACAAACTCAGAGATCATGCCTGCCTTCCTGCTAATGGGAAAACCGAGAGGTAAGAATAATCCACCTTAGAGGTAGAAGTATGATGGTTAAAATTTTCACTAATATTTGTCCAAGGCAGCACTTCTAGAGGCATTGGAAGTACAGCCAGGGACGACATTATTTATCTTACACTGTTGGGCAAAATGGAACATTTTGGAATGGTTTGCATTGCGCTTCGCCGCTGAGGTACTTTAATGGGCTGCTCCAAGAGTATGATGGAGGGATATTTGCAAGAAGGATGCAGTAACTCTTGTAGCCTTGACTGTGACTGGGCTCTTGTTGGCTTTAGCTGCAACAGTTTGTCACTTCTCAAATGGCAGCGGCTGAGCTCCAGTAAATGGTTTCTGTATATTGAGGTGTGAATATACTTGAGCAAATGACTCCAGAACATTTGTTTTTAAGAGTGTAGAAATTAGTAATTAAGAAGCATACTTGTACAAAAGCACATGAGGTAATGCTAAGGGAACAAGATGTTTTTCATTCATTTTCTGAGAGGTCCCATAGTGAAACACTGGCCAGTAAATGCTGTTATAATGGGGGCCACTCTAACTCAGGATCAGTTACAGCAGCGTTTTGGTCCTGGCTTTGAGGAAATAAAGCAACAACTGAGTTCCTGCCATGCTTTCCAGCATGAAGCAAGCAAAGTTCTGAAACTTTTGTCTTAATACCGATACCTCTGTGTGTTCCTTATCCTTACTGCTCTTTCTGGGGGAGGTTTTTGGCTCATAGCGTAGCAGCCAGCATGTAAGACTGCAGTTTGTGTGCTCCCAAGCCTTTGGCCTAACCTTTGTGGATAGCTGTTTTGGGTTCACACCTCACAGGGCCATGATCCCAATAGCACTGGAACTTAAAGGTCTTCCTACTGCTGCTGGTTCAGAGAAGCAGAGCCAGTGTAACATATAAAATTCTTTTAGCTACTAAAAATGTGAAGCTAACCCAGCTTGCAGTCCAGCTCCTCTTCTTTTTCCAGATAATTTTGTTTCTTTTCTTAAAAGAGAGATAAAGCCCTTTTCCTACCATTCATTTCTTAACCTGGAATGCCAAAATTAAGAATTTGGAATGGCTAGAATCGATTTCTAAATTACAGTTGAAAAAAATGAAAATACCTAATTGCTTCTTACCAGACAGCTGTCATAATTTTCTTAGATATTTTCCTGCTTAGCTGTACCTGTATATATACATGCATGTGTGTAAGTATAAGGAGAGAATGAGGTATCTATAATTATTTTATCTGAGTATTGGTGAAATTTGGGAGGAAAGCTTAGAAAAATGTTGTTGTAATCCACTGTATATTGTTTGACCTACCCTTATAAATATATCAGAGAGCTGCAGCTTGAGAGAAAATATAAATCTTTTTATCTCTAGATGCTTTTGTTTCCCAGAAGGTTACAAGGGGAACAGGAGGAGGGTTTTTTTTTAATTCCTTTATCCATAACTCAGCCCCTTTGGAAAATCTCCAGTTGGTTCTTCATACCCCAGGAAGAATGCCAGCCAAACACTTGGTGGTTTTTGACAAATCCTATTTAGTTTCTGTCAGTCCCAGTGCGGTGCGGTTGACATCTTTTAGGCAAATGCAGACAAACTCTCCCGATTTACAGTGGGATAGAAAATAGAGTAGCAGTTGACTGAGTTATTCTCCAGTAGTTTTTCCTTCATAAGATAGGATAATAATAAAATATCTTATGACATAATGGTTTCTTCATACTTACTTTAGGAATTTTTACATGACTTCACCTGGCCTTGGCCTGTCATGAATATATGACACCTGCAACACTTTTAAATGAAGTTTGCATGTCACATTAACTTATACATAATAGATGTCTTAGTTTATATAAACCTGTATCAATGCTATCAACATAACTTTAGAGAAAACAAGTATTTTGAGCTTCACGTGGCTTCTGTACTAAATTCTTAGTGTGCTCTTATAAATTAAATTATCTTCCAAACAAATAGGCTGTACCTAATAAAGATATGTGATACCCCTTAACCCCCCGCCCCCAGAAATCCTAGACAAAAGCTATTAAGTATGGCAGCTTGAAATATGAACGAGGTTGTTAGCGGCACTGGGTTTAGTGCAGTAGTTTAAGAATAACATTACACTTGCTTAGAACAGTAGATGTGTCTTGCATGTCAGTTTGCCAATGCAAATAATATTCATACTTTTCTAAGGCTTTTTAATATGTTTCTTCTGTGAAGTGCAGTTTAATATTTAGTTACTGATAGCGTCCATTATTATTGTTATGCTTTGGATCAAAGAAAAGATAAAATAGTCTGAATTACAAAGCATTCAATAGCTTAAATTTTCTGCCTAAGGAATAACAAAAAGTAGCAGACTGAAGTTCAAATTTATATGGTGAATAAGTTTGAGTAGTTTTCTGTGCCATTAGCGGAACAAATTAAACTTTTGCTGGTTGAGTGCATATACCTAAACAGTGTAGTGTGGGAGGATTATCAGCCAGTTAGTCTTATTGGTTTATTGGCAGCAGAGCAGATTTAAACCAAATTTTCCCATGGCAGAGGTACTGTATCAGCGATCCCAGAAGTTTTCCTAAGAAATTTATGAAGTGGTATGAAAGTAAATTACTGAAGAGCCATCAAAGCAAGCATGTTATTAATTGACAATTTATTGACTTCACCCTTACTGCTAGTTAAAAGAAAAAAAAAAAGAGGATTAGGATTCAGCCTACACTTTGAAAGCTGCGTGAGGTCTTTTGTACAATATTTTAGTTAAGCTGTAATTAATTAACTTAATTAAACAAATATTAGTAAAAGAGTAAAAGCACACTTACTCTGATGGATCTATAAAAATAGTCATAAGATCAATGTAAATAAGTAATGGAAAGTGTGAATCTGGGTCTGGTTAGGGCAGAGTGTAACACCAGTTATCTTTGATCTTCTGAGAAACTTAGTCCTTGCTCAAGCAAATCTCTCGTAGACCTCACTGACTAATTGCCAAAGAACTGCTGGGTCTTTACCCTTCAGGTTAAGGTCAAAAACATATTGCTTTTTATTATACTGGATCATTTCTTTGTGCCTAGGTTTAACATGTTTATTTCAAACATCATTGCAGCTTGCTTTTGTTGTCTATTTTTTTACCCATATTAAAAGAACAGGCTAATGATTACTGTAGAAAGAAGCTATCTTGTGTTAATTCTCTTTTCTTCTATTAACTTGCTGGTCCTGACAAATTATTTGACTTCTCTGTATCAGTTCATCTGTAAAAAATTTGTATTATCATTGGTGCAAAATGCTATGGGAATTACCATAGGAATATTTTCAGACTCTCGTCTGGAAGGTATTCTATGAAGCCTGGAATTTTATAGTGATAGTAGTTATATATTATTAGTGAGCATACTGTAGATTTATTAAGCATCTAATATTTGAGATAGGAATTTGATTCCTGCTAATATTATGTGGAAGTGGAGGTCTCTCCTTAAGCACTAGAAAAAAATCCAAAGCTGTTGTTCCCAGAGTAATCATGTATAATTTAAATTTATAGTTTTTTTGTCAGTCTTGATTAAGACACATAGATTTAATGAGAGGAATATTTTTCCTATTACTAATAGTCCCTAAAGACTACTGCATGTAAAGCACATGAACTCTCTCCCTTTCTGCCTTTTTCTGATGCCTGTGAACTTTTTCTGTTGCTTTGAATGGCTTATAAATTGTTTTCCAGGTAGGAGGGAGAATGCTTCACTTTGACTCAGAGTTGAATTTCTTGAGAAAATATCATTCTGATCAGTGTGTCCACAATGGGAGCTATTACAGCATAGTTTACTTCACTATCAGGGTTTTTTGGCCAATTTGCCCATGAAAGCAGTCTCCTAGAAATCTGCTTAATCAGTAATACTGTTTTGAAAATAAACATTGTGTAAGGATCTGTCCTTTTCTATTAACAGCTCCAAACATTCTAAATAAATCTAAGTAATTTTTTTTCAGTCACCCATGATATACTTCCCTTCTTTGATATTGTCAGTTTTACCTACTTTGTTCATGGTACTTCAACTTTGATCTCAGCTAATTGCCATTAAATTCACACCGCTTACTGACTTGGCAAGCCAGAGCAAGTTAATGCTATTCATCATAAGGAGACCAGTTACTTTATTCTGTCCCCTCTGGGCATGTGCTTGTTTGTTTAACAGCAAAATGATTTGAGCAGTTTTACATATGCTGCTCATACATTTTCCACGTGAAAATCAATAACATAGCAGAATTCTACAACTGAGGCTTTTTAAATGCGTTTATCACTTAAGACATAGATATATTTAAAAGATATTTTTTCATGCTGTTTCAAATACTGCTTCTGTCCCATAGTGAGATTTCATGAGCTATTTGGAGCTTGTCATTGGGTCAAAGAAGAATTTTTGTCTGTTTGGTTGTTCTTCACTTTTCAAAATAAAGATTGCTTTTGCCTGCAAAGCTATTAAAATGCATTTAAATGGAATGAATGCAGGCTTTTACCCCCCTCAAATGCCAGAGACTGTCCGATCTTGGGTGAAGAAAAGAGAATCTCCCACTTCAGTGTCTGTCCTGGGCTATGCCCAACTGTCCTTGCCCAGCTAATGTAGTGGTATCTTCTGGGCACTGCATAATTTACCAGCATTAATACTGATAGGGAGGAAGTGGTTTATTAAATGAGTATATTTATTAATTTAAAATATTTTAAAATATTAAATGCAAAATTTAAATATTAAACAGTTCTGAAGTATGTTGTAAAAGATTTCATATATATTAGCTTAAGCTTTTTTTCTCCAAAAGGAGCAGGATTACATTCACTGGGAAATTGGATAGTGGTTATTTTTAATCCCCCAATCCAATAATGCCCTTAAGAAACATCTGTTTACCAATAATAGTTCCTTTTTCCAGAGGATGTAATGACAATATACATTTGAGGCCAGGTGTAACATCTAATGCATTAATGCAAAATTAAGAATAAGCAGAAATCATTAAGTAGATTTTTATAATCTGTGTTGTTAGAATGACTCTTAATTAGAAACTGAGGAAAAACTTCAAATGCATTTAGCAAATTTATTACTAAGTCCTCATGAAGGCAGCTTGGGAGATGGTAATAGTGCTTTGTGCATTTGCCAGGGTGTTTGTTGAATCCTTCAAAACTTCTTTCACCTTAGTTAATAATAAATTTTCTGCATTGTGAGAAGAATATTTTTTTATGTAATCATCTCCCTTTAGAAAAAAAAGGGGAAGTACGTTTGAAAAATGAGAACACATTTTGTTTGTACAAAACCATAGAAATGCTCTTCTCTCCCCTCCCCCCCATCATTGAAATCGGATTTTCTGATTTGATCAAAGTTCTGTGTGTGTGTTTTTGCTTGTTTTTGGGGTTTGTTTTTTTGATGAGCATCTGTTCTTTGGTGAGTATTTTTGGTTTTGTTTTGGTCATCTACTGCTCTTTATTTCCACTTACTGGTTTCATCCAGTGTGTTTCAGCGTCTGCCTTAAGTCTGTAAAATTAATCTTACTGGAATATTCTTTGAATTTTAATCTGCCTAGATTTCTTAATGAATGTTTATATCCCTGTGTGGAAGAGCTGAGCTGTCTACTCCAAAGTTTTATGTATTTTGATAACTAAAGCAATTATCTTTAATTTTTTTGTGTCTGATATATGTAATGAATAAGAAGATGGAGAGGGAAAAAGTGTAACACCAGCATGAAGGTGTTATGAAAAATAAAGGATAAACCTTAACTTGCACTGAGGCCCTACAATGGCTATGTGCTGAAAAACCACAGGATGCTGAATTGCATCCAGATACGATGTTATCATTCTTCATTACTTGGTTAAATGCTAGGGTTTGGTAATTGGTTGTCGCTGTTGTTTTTCTGGATGTTTTAAGAATGAGTTTTAAAAGAACCATCATTGTTCAAAGAATTTCACACCATAAGAGATTGCACGAAAAGTGCATCCGGTGAAATCAAAGCGGAGCTCAGCCAGGTGCCAAGAGCAGCGTAGCCAGCTTTGGAAGTGGAAACCTCACCTGAGCTGAACTCACTCTCTTCCTTTTTACATCCTGCGCTGATAAGAAAAAAATGATGGTCACTGTAGTTCTGTGTGGTGGATCTGCTAGAAATTGTAGTATGAGGACGTTAATAGTAGCCTCAACATTAAAGGTTTCAAACTACTGTGTGGATGATTGTTTTGGGTCCTTAGGGTCCTTCATTTTAGAATGATGTAGTGGAAAAGCTTTTTGTTTGTTTGTTTTGGTTATGTGATACAGTTTTCTCATAAGACTTGTGTTAATGATCAGGAAGCAAGATTTAAATAGACTGTTCCTTGTTCTAGTGAAGTTTGAGTTCTTTCTCCAGAAGAGTAAAATGTGATGTGAGACAGTTAAATACAGTAAAAACTGAAATAAGCTGTCCAAGCTGAAATCACTAGACCACCCAGGTCTCGGACCACCCAAGGGACCAACAACAGGCAGTTGCATGAAAGAGATGCCCTTTTACTAGAGGTCGAACAAGTCGTATTGCAGATCTTAGAAAAATTTGGTAGTGATTTCTTAATACAGTTGGCTGCCTGCTGGAGATGGTCCTTATTCAAAGTTCCCACTGTATAAGCAGTGTCCCTCTGAAAATGGCCCATTTACTTACAACCTTAGCCTTACCATTTTTTTATCTTTTTAGGACAAAAGTAGAATGAGTAGCAATGTGTTGCTACTGACTAGACATTTCAAATTATTAGAGAGTTTGTGTAGTGACACATGTAAGTGAGATTTTTTGAATGGGGGATATTTGATCGATGCCACTTCTAGGATTTGCAATGAGAATCCAATTGAAAACACTCAGGTGAATAATTCTTACTTGAACTACCTTAACTGTATTTGTTTGTGAGAAATGGTATAATATGAGACCAGCTAATTCAACATGAGAATTGCTCTGTTCCCAAGCTTAAGTGGCTTTTGGAAAACATAAAAAATACCTTCTTTGGAAATTATTGAAAGTAGCAGGTTATGTCCTTAAAATCAGAGTGATGTATGTGAACTATGTAAATATTTTCTATGATTAAAAATAGACAGTGCTGGGAAACTCCTTTGCGTTACAGTGTTTCCTGTGGCAACCATCATTTCAAGATGGTTTCCCATTCTCTTCTTTTTTAAATTTGTTAGATAAAGTGTAAGTCATATACTTTATAGTCATACACACATACACTTTAAAGTCATAACTTAACCGAATTAAACCAACATTTCTATATATGTGCTTTTGTAGCAATAGTGTTATTGTGATGATGGGAACTTAAAGACAGAAGGAAGGTTTGCTGAGAGGTTATACCTTGTACTACATTAACTGATATTTGTTAACCTTATCTTACATTAACCTTATGTTACATTAACTGTTCAGAATCCCTCCATCATGTCTTAGTAATATCTTGTATTTCTATAGCCTTGTTTCAGTAGCTAGAGAAAATAGTTAAAAGTAAAAAGGGGCATGTTATGCAAAACTTCACTCAAGCGTATTCCTTAGCATTATTTTCCATTATAGGTTTTATTTAACATCTATTTTTCTGATTTTTCTGTTCATCCTTTCTTGAAACTAAAATAAAGGTGGCATCTAATTTCTTCCTTCTTATAAGATGGGTAGAGCACTGGCTAACTTATTAACTAAATAATTTTATAGATAAAAATCTGTGTACTTTCATGGTAGTTTTATTTTGTTTTGTTTTTTCCTTTTTAATTTGGTCAGTTTTATTCAATCTAAAACAAATACAAGCGTTCTTATGGCCCTGTTCAAAGATACAAAGAATTGCTGTTTCTTTTCAAAATAGGAAGAAACTTTAGAATAAAGAAAACTTCAAGTAAAGCCCTGTGGTGCTTCTAGAGCAGCAAGGTAGAGGCATGGCAGTTCAGGTGATGTGGATGGTACGGAGGGACTACTGATAGGATACAGTGTAAATACCTGAATGGTGTGCCTGTGTATTATTGTAGATATATGTTAAGGTGTATAGGCTAATTTCGATCTGTGCCTTAATAATAGTTTAATTATCAAGTTGATATTATTGACACTTAAGTTCCACAACTACTGCTTTCTTTATTTAATTATGTTAAATATTAGTGAGGCAGAGCCCAGAATAACAGACCCAGCCTGTTTTTTTTTTAAATTATTATTTTATGTATGGGGAGTATAAAAATATAGATTTGGGTCATCCATATCATCAAATGAAGTGCAGGTACCAATGTAATAATAATTTTAAGTCAGAACAGTTCACAAAACTTTAAGTCCACATGTTCTACAAGCCATAAAGTCTTTCCGTTTTACCACCCTATAACAAACTGAGTGAAAAAGAAAAAGAAAAAAAATCCTGAGATAAAGTAGTAGAGAGCATACTAATTATGGTTTTAATTTTTTTTTGATAAACAAAGAAATGACGAAATAATATCAGTGATGAAGAAATCAGTCAGCATTATTTGTAGGTATAGAGATAAGCTGTCTATTTTTATTACCAATCTTTTTAATTTTTCTCCAGTTCTGTAATGCTAATAATTCGTTGCAAATCTATGTAAACAGACTCCCAATGAAAGTTTTACTGAGGGGCATGTTCTCGGCAGGGCTTTGTTAACCTGACATTCTGTGGTTTCGCCTCATAAAACTAGCAAAGGGCTCTCTGCGTGGAATGTTAATGGGGTGAAGTAATGAATGCAGGATGGGATGTAAGATTCGAGCATGCAGAAAGTCCTTACTTGGGCGTTTGGGAGGAGATCCTTGCAGACAGTAGCTAAGAGATAAAAGCATTGGGATTATTTTTTTTTTAAGCTAACAGTTGGATCTCTTTGCTGGAAAATGGGCTTTGAAGTTTAGTGGTGGTATGAATGTAAGAAAATAATTAAAAATGAAGCTACATACATTTATTTTAATTTGGTCCCGATGACAGAGAGGTCATCCCCTTAGTTTTACCACAATTTTAGAAATTGTTTCTATTTCAAAACATTCTTATAAATTATGGGCTTTTCGGTTGTGCAGTAATATACTGTAATGAGATTTTCTTTAAGAGGAAGGTTGCTTGTGCCATAGCTTTACTTACTTTTCAAAAGCAGCACTTTGGGAAACATTCGACTAAACTAATTTAAATTCCTGTAATTCGTAATTGCTTTTCTGGGAAAATATATCCAATACTTTCCTTCATAGTTCCCAAAGAACCAAGCAGTGAAATTTTTGTACAAGTCCAGTGCTAATTAGTTACATTGTTCAGGCATGACCTGATCTTTAATTTGGTGTAAAAGGAATGACAACGTGTACGGATGAGCTGTTCCTTGGTCTGTGTAAGCGTGATATTTGTTAGTTGAGGGCCCAGATCAGGGCTGGTGAAGCAGGAGTATTTATTTGTATTACAGTAAAGCCCATCCATAACTGTCAATCTGAGGATTTTGATCAGATTCCTCCTCCCCCCCCCCGACATGATTTGGTTACTTCGTGCTCTCACTGCTTGATGTGAAGTGCTGCTCCATCAGAATGCCTATCCTGAAGAGATTTAAGCTCTCTAACGTTATTAGATACACGACAGGGAGAAGGGATGGCTAATTGTGATTTGAAACAGATAATCCTTGTTTTGGAGTGGGGGAGTGTCTTTTTTTCCCCACAAGACAGAAGATTTTTATATTTCTTGCTGAAGTACAAACAGGCAGTTGTATCAGAATAAAGTTTCATGATGTGGCATGACAAGTACTGATACTACAGAGAAAGGATACAGCTTGTTTTGGGGAAGAGTGCTGATTCAGATTCAAGGGAAAAGAATGACCTCTAAACAGCAGGGCTATAATAAACTAAATGTTGAGAAATTGCTTACTAGCTAATTTTAAAAGCAGGTAGTCTTAACTGTCTGATGTGAGAGAGGGGCAGGGGCCAGACCTGCAGACACTCAGATTTGCCTGTTTACTGGCACTTGTCTTTATCTACACATTTGCATCTAAGATAAATGAAAAAGTAAAGTAAGCATCAGTTTAGGTCATTACTTTCAATTTGCACTAAGTTATGAGAAAACAAGTTTGTAGCACTGGAAGAGTACAGATGTTGGGTTTTTTTGGGTGTAGGGGGTGAAGAAGAAGAGGGTTTTAAAGAGACAGGATAACCTTTGTAGTACTAGCATTGCTGGGTGATACCAGTTCTAGATAAATTATGGAATATCCATATGGAATTTCATATGCACATGGAGTACAATTAATGCCAATGAAAATGATCATGAGGGAAAGTGGAATGTGAGATGCTTACTTCTATTAGCCAAATGTAGTTAAAATGAAGAGTAACACAATAAATACCACATTGTAATGTTGATGCAATGTAAGTGGGCACGTGTCATTTACCTGTTTTAAATAATGAAGTGTCTTGGTTTATTGAGATTATTAAAAAGGCAGTTAAATGACCTTTGGAGGTCCCTTCCGGCCTGGGCAATTCTATGATTCTATGAAAAGAGAAGTTTATAATCTGTGAATACTGGTAAGGCAACAGTTTTTTGAAGCTCTTCAGAATCTAACAAGATTAAATTGTTCTAGAATCACTGTTCAAACTCAGAGGGGTGTGTTTTAATGAAGGTTATGATGAGAACAATTTATGAAGGGTGATCAGCATAGTCTCTATTACTGGAAATAACCAAGCAAGGGCTTTTTCAGAAGATATGTTCAAGTACAGCTATGTGTTTGAAGGCAAAGTCAGAGAAGGTCTGCCACCTGCTTTTCAGTATAATTAATTAGGTGGATGGAGCTTGACTTGCTGCTGTCTCTCACTTAGCACATGGTACTGAAAGCATTTCTAAAATAATCAAGGACTATCTGGTAATTTAGAAAGTACAGAGCCATTACTAGCCTTCCCCAGAGCTGTTTTCCTAAATTCTTAAGCTGTGGAATTCTTCAGTACTTGCTCTTCCTCTTAAATTCTAGAAATAAAAAATACATGAAGAAGAAACTTAAAAGGGCAGTATGCAACTTAATGCCAATAATTATGTTGGGCATTAAGCTTGATGTATTAAATGTAAGGAAGATATGTAGCGAAGACTTAAGATTGCAGCTGGCCCCACTCGTGTAGTCATTCAGGTGTGCTCTCAAAAAGATGGAATCAAGTGTCTCAGTTCATTCATTTAGCTTGTTTCTGGTCATTCAGATAACTTCAAAAGTTTGGATTATTTGTGGGTTTTTTTCCTGTCTGATAGCAAAAGTTAGAAGTTTGGATTAAAATGCAGGCTTGAAATATTTGAATTCTAGCAACCTGTTGAGTATGTTATATGCTGTTCTGTGGAGCAGTGATTGCATTGCACTGATGGCACCCAGCTGCGTGTGTCCCTTTTGGGTAGTCCCTTTGTCAGTGCCTAATGAAGATATAAGATTTGGATGAGAGCAAGCTGGCTGAAAGCCAGATAAGATGAGGTGATGGCAGTGGTTTGAGAGAAGCAGCTGGAGGAACCCTCAGAGGTCATGTTATTCTTTGAAGGAATGTAACCAGTATTAATTCTTGGAGCTCAAATAGTGTCCTGACTAGGTGCTCATTAAGCCAAACTGGGTTAGTTTTTGTTTTTTCCTCCAGCAGAAAAAGGTAAGTGGGTTTAATGGGGCAACTTTTGCTGTCCGTAATAGAGCATAGTAGTCTCAGAAACTCAGAAAGAGTGTTTAATGGCAACTCCAAGTATTGTACAATCAGCTAATCATACTAAAAATTAGTTTGAGCATTCTTTTTGTTTTTTCAGATCTCTTTTAGTTTATTTCATTTTTGTTTACACTCATGTATTTCACGTTTCTTTTATTGCTTGGATGGTGACAAAATACAAGAACAATATAAATTACACACAGTAATTCTTTTACCAAAGGAATCAGTGATATTTCAGTTTATAAACTGTTGTCATTTGAAAACAGAATGTTAGTCAGAATGTAAGACACAAGCTGACAGTATTTACTTATGTATTTACTCCCTCTGTGATAGAATGAAAAAAGCAGCATTGGTTTTCACTGGTAAAACATATAAACCTTCAGCTAATGTGACTTTTTAGTGTCTCCAGGATTGGCAGTTGTGTAGTCTGGTTCAAAACTGGATGACGGAGCTTGTTCTGAGAGTACAAGCCTGAAAACAGAAATCAGCCAAAAGTGGATTAATGCCCTATCTCTAGCCACATGTAATTCACTTGAAAGTGTAGTATTTACTAATAAACCCACTCTGGCAAATCTTCAGCTATTTGAGGAAAAAGTACCCCTCACGTGGAGTTTAATAGGTGATTTGAATAGTGTTGCATCATTTGTGAAAAAGCATCGTATAGAACTGTTCCATTTAGAGAAAAAAATAATATATATATATTAAAAAATTGTACATACAATTTGATTCTTAAGCAGCATTACCATACCTCTATTCCATCCATCAAGTTTAGGGTTATTGGGATCACAGTCCCCATTGGCATCAGTGTATGTCTTTGGCCCTTGCCAAAGGCTTAGGAAGCTTTTAGAAATCTTAGAATGCTCTCCTGAGCGCTAGCACTTGGGGAAGACCCAGAGGGTCCTTACATTTGCAATCCCAAGGCTCAGGAATGAGTTGTTTCCTGAGAAGCTGAAGATGGTTCTTCAGCTGTTCATAGCAAGAGCCGTTCTTTAATCCTTTTTAACTTTTCAACAGGGTTGTTTTATGCCAATACCAGTAAAACTGTATTTGTTTGCTGAAAAGGTCGCGAACCTACTAACATTTGTGGCCACAAGAGAACATAGGAAGTCTCCTAATGATAGTAGGGGTTGGAAAGCTAGCCCAACAAAAGCCAGATTAGTCCGCATGTAATACAGGGAACCTCATAAAAGGAATGTTTCCAGTATTTTTTTTTCTTCACCTCTTTCTACTGTGCAGCCCCTTTCTGCTCCTTTAAGCCCAGTGATCGCTGTATTTTTACCTCATGAGTATCACACATACCTTTTAAAATAAAATAAGCGTTAGAAAGTCTTAAAAAGAGAAGTCAGGGGCTAGTAAGAAACTTGCAGAAACTGTGAAGTTATATTGCTGCTCTAATGCAGGAAGCAAACATTTAAAATTAATCGACTGAATCCTCATGTTTGAGGAGTTAGAATAAAGTTGTGACAAATTTTATGTTGTGATTGACATAAAGTGTTTAATTAATATGTTTAGGTTATTTACACAGATCTGCTCCAATGTTTTGTTTAAGAGAGCATGAGTTTCTGGAGGGTATTTGATGCTTTAATCCCAGGAACTATGACTATGGTATCATAGGAGCAAAATTATCATTCTACCATAAATATTTAATCTTAAAATGTGGATTAAAATTGCTCAGCTGCTTTTCTTTATCCTTTTAGTGAAGCAGAGATTCCATTAAATTTATTTTGTTTGTTTCCTTTGCTTTTATTTTTCTTAATACACTGCAAAAGGAAAGATGTAGGAAACTGAACGATAATGATTCTTTTTTCTAGATTGTCAGAATTTAGGGGCACTTCTCACATCCTTCACATTTGACAGAGGATTTGAGTTAAAGCTTAGACCTAATGTACCAATTTGTAGGTTCCTTTTTTCTTGTATTTATTGGAAAGAGTCTAAGTGTCTCTTAAGATAGAGGGTACTTTTCTACCACAATCCCATGATTCAAGTATTAAGTAGAAATAGTTGGATTCTGTGAAGCCTTTATCTCTGTTAATGGTAAATGGCTGATGCTGAAAAGATCAGCTAGCTGCTGGCTGGGTCGCTCTTTCTGACTTCTTGGTTTGATAACCCAAATCAGTAATAATTCTACTTCATTAAAATGTCAAAGACCTAGATCTGTCTTCGCCTGATAAAGAACAGGCATTAGGGCTTTAGCTGTCACTATAGTCTCATTGGATTATGCAGCTAATTTATAGATTGGTCTGTGTCACAGCTCTTTGACAGCAATGTCCTTGGTTAACACCTTTCTTATCAAGCTTTTCTTTCTCTGCTGCTTATTTATTTGTTTCCTCTTCTGTGAGGTCTGCGAAGGAGAAAGTAAGAGACTTTGTGCTGCTGTGGTGAGGAGTGTGACCAGTAGCTGCAGCGATAGCGCTAGCAGGGTTAGGGCAGTGCTTTAAATTGGTGACATGAGAGTGGATTTATTTTATTTGGACAGAGTGAGAAGTTTGCCGTACTTCGTCAAAAGCAGAAAGCGATCACACCCTCATAAGCACAACACCAGACATAATATTGTCTTGACAGGTCTCCTCAAGAGTTTTTTAGTTTGCGAAGTTGCGCAGTTGTTTGTTTAGACTGCTTGTGTTCTCACAGGACTGAAATGGGGAGAATCCTAAGCACAGATGGTGAACAAGACAGAGGCAAAAGGAGAATGATCTAAAAATAAGGAAAGTTCTCTAGTAATAGTCTTACTGTGGTAAAGAGAAATCTTATATGTAGTTGAAGTATTCAGTGTGTGTGTGGGGGGGAAAGTATGTTTATCTAGTTGTGAATTCATTAATGAAATTACTGTGCATACTAGAATTGTAGACTGCAGGGCAGGCTCCTTCCAGTGTTTTTGCAATACTGGGAAATGATAATAATAGTATAATTATTTATATAATTCTGTTTATTAGACATATAAGTAAAGATAGAAAACCCAATTATATTAATTTCAACAGGCTACTATTCCTGATCACACCTTTTACTGGAAAACAGTGGGGATGCTGAACACCCTTTATTTCCTGGAAAATAGCTTTGATTTTTATAACTGAAAGTCTAAACACTCGCACTCCTTTATCTTAAGTAGCAAAGATGACAGATTCTTAATTATAATAGTATTACTGGAAAGCAGTGTTACAACCTGCAAAGGGATTTCACACTTGCCATCTATTATTTTGCTGAATTATTAAGAGATCCTTGGCTATATTTTATTGCTCTGAAAGTTAATTAATTGTGATGAGAGAAAACTGAACAATTATTAACTCTCTTTATATGTCTAAACCCATACACATTTTTCAGCCAACAGATGTTTCTTGCGATTGCAACTAGTGAATATTTTTTTAATGATATTATATAAAAGTGGTGTTTTGTAGTGTGAAAAACATATAGGGCTAAAACATTTCTGTTTCATCTGTTGCCGACAATATGCTCAAATTGCAAAAAAAGTTACTTTTGTTTGAAGTGGCAAAGATTGGCCAATCTCCCAAGTGTCTTTTGTTTTCATTAATTTATTTATTCTTGTTATGTTTTTGTTGTGCATTGCATTTTCCCATTGCCATTGAAATTCCTTTTCAAAAACTCTTGTCAGCCTGTCAGCACAGAAGCAGGAGATGGAAAGGGCTTGTTGGGTCACTCAGTCAGCCTTGCTGCGGGTGAAGCCATCAGAGGTCAGCAAAGGGGGAGGAAAGTTTTCAAGTTTCCTCTGGTAGGTTTTCAAGTAACTGCTGGCACATCCCAAGTCAAGCCCAGCACTTACCTGTGTTTTCTGCTGAGTGCTAACGGACCTGGTCCATGTAGCCATACTATAATCATATTATGAGTAAAACTTTGGGTTTTGATACTCAATCTGAGATCTGTGAAAGAAATGAAATGCTGATAGTAAGAACCAAGTGGCTGTGTGTGGACAATGTATATGATGCATATGTTCCTGTTCATAAAGCAGGAAAGCTGCTAGTCCACATGTGGTATCTGAAGAGGCTGGAACAGTGTCTTTCAGCTGTTTGAGACTTAAGATGATAGCCACTCTGCCTGCCAAAAAAAAAACAAAAAAGGCAATCTGAGGTGCCCAGAAAGATAATCAAGCTGAAATAAATGATTGTGAACATAATTATCTCACAAGAATAATGGATTTCTTCATTCCATCATCCTGTAAAGGCTCTGCACTACTGATAAAAGGTAATGCAATCTGAAATGGTAGTATGATGCAACTGAAATATTTTCATGTCTTTTGGGATGTATATAATTGTTTAACTATGTAATGAAAACCAGGTGGATACTAGACTGATTTAAAGATGGATGATGAGGAAGTAGTTTAAAATAATAAACCTCTCTTTACTAGGAGATACAAAAAGTTTGACCAAGTATATATATACACATACGTATGTATGTATCTAAGTGTATGTGTGTGTATATATATATGTATGTATCTACAAATGATTTTTTCTTTCTGTCCCTGACTTTATATTGGACACTTCATTTTACGAGAATAGGCAGATCAGTTAGTATCTAATCCCATAGCTTTGTTGTTGAGTTTAGCTGGTATAATTAGTTGTCAGTGAAATGGTGATGCACTGATTACTCTTAGTGTATTGCAGGTGCTGTGACTAGGAGTACACAGGATGGTTACATCCTGCTGTCAGTGTCAGAGCGGTCCTAGGTTGGCATATGTGACCTGATTGGATAATTAGTGAAATTACAGATACCTGATAGTTTGATCCTGTCCCTTTAAGAGAGCAGGAATCCTCCATGTCTATTGAAATAAATAGAAATGCCTGACAAGGATCAGAGGCAAAAAAATCACTCCACGTTCCACTCAGCTTGGGCAGTGAATTTTATAGTAACCTGACTGACAAGCTCTGGAGTTCAGGATTGATTTATTTATCGCAGTGTACTTACAAATGTTTTTAAACTCTGAATATGCTTTCTTTTAGGTATCAGCAAGCTTTTGAACCTAGTAAGTAAAACTGGGTAATGCATTTTGATTCCTCATGGTAAGGGAACTATACTCAGTAACTTGGATATTAGGACAAAGTTCTTCACGAACAGGGTTATCAAGCATTGGAACAGGCTGCCCAGGGAAGTGATTGAGTCACCATCCCTGGAGGTATTTAAAATATGTGTAGATGTGGCATTTAAGGACATGGTTTAGTTGAGGACTTGGTAGTGTTGGGTTAATGGTTGGATTCAATGATCTTAAATATCTTTTCCAACCCAAATGATTTTATGTGGCAAAGTTGGGTGTTTTTTTTTCTTTTTCCCTCCTTTTTCTGTTTTTTCCTCTCTATACTTTCCCTCCTCTGTCCTCTGATTTGCCCCTACCTCCTTTTTTCATTTTTTCTTTTTAGTCAGGCGATGGTTACTAACAGAAACTCAAAGAATAATGCCCAGAACCTATTGCAACATCATTCTGCTACTTAAGGAGAATACAATATCTTCTTGATTTAGGTGGACAAGTTAGCACCCCTGAGTTTTTACCCAGAACCCCATACGCACACAAGGATTATTGTATAGTGGTGAGATTTCTTTCTTTCAATATGAACTTGTGCACCAGGGGTGTTTCATGTTTACTTTTCAAAACCAAAACCTTTCAGCACGTCTTTTCATGAGCAAAATTAGAATCTGCTAGTGCTAAATCCAAAATGTTTATCTGGGAAATCCTGATTGAATAGGACAAACAAATGTCTGGGGAAAGAATTTTATCTGATACAGTAGCTCTGCTGGTCTACATCTCTGAGGGTATTCTGGTAGAAGTGCAATTAAGACAGTTGTTAGCATTCTCTCTCTTTGTACAGGTTCTTAGCATTAACCACCAAGATCCTTCTCAAATGGCCAGAAAAAATCCATCTGCCTTAAGAGGAAACTCCCTGTTAGTTCCAAATTATGAAGAAAGCTGATATCTTTGCAGCCATAAAGTCAACTTCATGTGTAATGCACCCCACAATTCCCCCAGCTGTCGGCTGGCATGATAGCTATCAACATAATCACTAGACATGCTCTGTGGCTCTGACCCTTTTCTGCCCTTTATATAGGAAAGTGTCTGTTCCGTGAGCTAATGATCAGACACAGATAATAAGGCTTTCCTTTCCTTGCCCCGGAAATCTACTTCAAGCTTGTCATTCCCTTCTAAGTAAGGGTGCTCTTTAGTCCTAATGCAGTCCCCACTTGCCTCAGAAGTAACAGAGCTCGTCACCGCTCCTTTGAAAACTGCAAGTGAAGCTTGGGGTTTGACCAGTTCCTTCAGAAGTGACATCAGGCTATTGCATCTTCAAAATGACTGGATGGTATTTATACTTACGTTCAAAGTCTTCTCCCATCCTGTTATCCATTTTCATTCCTTCTAACTCTTAAAATGGTTATGCATCAGAGTCGTTGGATAGCATTGCCAGTCACAGTTATCTGTGTGGTACAGTAAGAAATTAGGAAGTTTTCTGCTCATTTTCCTTGTTTGCTTGTTGTTGTTTTTTTGTTTTTTACAGAAGTCACAGACATTCTGATAACTCTTTAGAAAAAAAAGAAAAATAAACAAATACAAGCTATCATCATCAAACACAAATTCCTTTTCTGTGGGGATCAAATTTCATCTAGTGAGTTGTGATATTTCATGGCATTTTGCAGACCTCATTAGAATTTTTCAAATCTAGCTTTCAAACTTTGGCTTCTGAATTCTTGTGTAGAGAACTAAGTTATTTTTCTTTTTTTCCAAAGTGGCTGGGAGCACAGCAAGCACATCTTGTTGATATCAAAATGTTTGGGGAAATTATTCCAGATTTCTATAAACTACTATATTGCTTTGTAAACTGCGTCTGCATATTCCCCGTGTAGTGGGACTTCAGTGGTATTTGGGATTTGAGTGCTGAGATGAAATGAGTATTTGCAAATAACTGTGATTTTGTTTGAAGTGCCATTCCTGGAACCTCTGATTTTTTTTTTAATTATTATTATTTTTTACAGTTGAAACTAGTCTTATTTCCAGTTACTTTCCTATTTCCCTCTGCTTTCTGATTTTTTGAGAATAAAGAGAAAAAAAATCTGAATAATAGAATGAATGGTTAGGATATGTTACTGAATGGCGGCTGGAGAAAGGATGGAGGAGATGGCAAGGTGTCAAGAGACAAGAGATTTGGCCTTGGGAAATGAAGAATGAGGGAGAAATAGGTTTACCTTCATTGAAGCGTAACGGGAATGGATGTTTTCATCCTGAAATGTGTATACAAAGGTGGAGGCAAGGAGGCTTCCACTCATTTTTTCCACATTAGATGCAAATGCCATACCCTTTGCACCTGAAATAATGCAGGTTTTAGGATATTTTGATCTGTAGGGCAATCATATGATTCTTATTGAGTAGACTCAAGATCTTATAGGTTATCTCTAGCTTGGTTGTATTTAGAGCCGATTAAGGGTTGTATCATTTTAGAACACAACTTTGTTATATAATTTCCATCTCCAAGTAGCACAGCTGTCATCGTGGTTTGGAGTTCTGTTGATATGATTAACTCCTCTTTTGAATGATTTTTTTTTTTTTTTTTTTCCCCGCGTAAGTTATGAAGTAGTTGGCATTGAATCATGAACACAGAAGCAGCTTTCTCTTTATTGGTTGGTTTATGTCATGGTAGTAGGTTGCAACTTGTGTGAATTAGTGGGTTTTCAAACTTTGGAGTGGTAAGAGGACTGCATCTTAGAGGGTCTGTTTTCACACAGGTGGTGGCAACCCCCAGCCCTTTTACCCCAAAAGGCTGAAAACTAGTGCTAGGAATGTCAGAAGGCTGTTTGGGGGACTGTAATAGTAAGTTTTAGTGAAGGGATCAGGGCAATGATCTCTGTCTTTGGCATGCTTTCTTGGTTTTGATTTTTGTTGGGTGATTTTCTGTGAAACATTGCAAGCATTTATGCTTCCATAGCTCATTCTTCTGGTCTGTCTCTTCTAATAAATTGTAAAGCTGGTTGCTGTGTTCCTACAGCCTTTCACCTAACAGTAACTGACTTCTTCCCTGTAGATTACCAGTATATTCAGGAAGCCATTGAATAATTGGTGGTGATTTAATCATCTCGTTTTGTGGAAAGGTTGTGGAAGAACTGGCTTTTTTTCAGAGATGTATATGTTGGTGGCTTTTTGCAGCTAGTTTGGGAAAGTGTGCCTGGGGGGTTACAGGATGAAGGTTGAAAGAACATTCATTTGTGAGTCTGGCCAGGCTATTGATCCAGGCCAGCTTCAATTCAAGGGAGAAGCTGCTGTTCTAAATGTCCAGGCAGAGGTTATCCAACCAAGATTCCAGCTACTCCATGGAGGGGGAAGGCAGCTGACCTGATAAAATAATTTACATTGAGATAAAGTTCTCCTAATCCAGGAAGTGTTACTCTGGTGACAATCCATAATAGCTGTTTCAGCACCTTGTTTCTTCAGACACTATGGACAAACCAGTTCCTCCCCATCTGCTGCCTGTCTTAGGAAGTGCTGCATTGTTTAGATTTAGTAAGTACACTGCAAAAATAATGGTAGATTATTCATAGGGACAATTAAATACACCAAGAAATAGATCTAGGCTTTGGATGATGAAAAGAGTGATTACTCTGTTCTGGGGGTAGTAGCCTTCAGTTTGTTTTTTTTTTTTTTTTTAATTGAGTATTGCGATGAGAACCTTATATTTTAAGAAATTGTGAACAAATTAATTAAGGTGACTGCTTTAGGATGCTTTATTTTCTTTAACATTACTGCCCCCATATGGATATAGTCAGAACGTACAGTGGATGTAGGGAAGGTATTTTGCATATAAAACAGTTTTAAAAAAATATTTTTTGGTAAATTCTGAGCTCTTTGATTTTAACTTGCTTTTATTTGCTTGATATTCAAACAAAATAAGGTATGGGAAGGTAGGTGCTGGTGCTCTCAAACAGATAGCTTTAAAATAAATGTGTTTTTGAAGTAAATATGACTGGTAAGTTTGCGAATGCACCTGTAGCCCACAAGTCTTCTAGAAAAGCATCTTACTGCTAAATAGAGATTCAAGCACTAAACTTTCTTTGTAAATGAATTTTTCGTGAGTGTAGCTGCAAACTTTTAAAATCCATTTCAAGATTTTAAAAATAAAATTTGATAGGTCGTCTCTAACAATTTCTGACCGAAGTCATGTCACTGTTACATGTAACTGAGTTAAAGGTGATTTTTGTTAAAGCTAAGCATGGTAATAGCCTGGAAGAAATTAATCTTCTCATTTAGATTATGTAACTCTCACTTAAGCTGATTTTACTGCCTGAGTTAACTGGTTTCTGTGAATAAGTGAAAAAAAACTAAACCCAAACCACCAACAACAAAAAGCCATCCCAAAACCCCAACATCTTTTTTCTGTACTTTTGTGTGGTTCACTGTATAGTACTAAATTTTCAGTCCTGAACTGGTTGGTTTGAAAGATTATTTTTAACAAGCCCCATGCAGGAAAATACAAAACTGAGGAATTAATAAAGATTTACTACTGCCAGAGCAGCATTTTTTTTAAAATGGCCATTTCCAGGCAACTAGGGGAACAGTTAAAACTTTTTTTAATCAGTTAAAGTGTTACAGGCCAAGTTGAGTGTTCTTACAGGCCAAGTTGAGTGTTCTTTATTTATTCCAAGTAGCTCATTCAGTAAATTCTTTGAATATCCCAAAGGGCTCTGTGTGGAAAGGATGTTTACAAGTACAAAGTCAGTGTTATACTTACACTATATGCTTGCTTAACTCTAGTTTGTTTTAAATGTGCTAATATACGTTACTATTTGCAACATTAAATTTGTTCTGCACAGAATGACAACAATTTGAAATCTATTAAATGTAGTCAATAGTGACTTTTTTTGCTGAAAGTAACCCCTTTTGGTTTCTTCCACATTTTGAAACCATTAAAATGATACCAAACAACTTGTGCTGCAGACAGCAATATTTTTTCCCATTTGGTATTTAGGAAATCTTTCATTCTCTTCAGCTGTATGGAATACCTTATTTTATGTTTGTCCTATGTGTAATTTGATAAAACTAATTTTTCAAGTGAAAAGGCATTATCTTGCCTCTGAAGTGCGAACTTGTTTTGGAAAATAGGCGATAGTGTTTGCCCATTGTCTGTAGGAGAAGGAATGGGGAATATGTAGGCATTTACAACAACTTTTATATCTACAGTAAACCTTTGTAAATACCAGTAAATTATCATTTCAGTAACTCATTTACTTTTCAGACTTAAGATTGAGGCTTTCATTTGCAATATTGGAATTAAACTGACAGAAAATAACATAAATAAAGACAAAATTTAAAAAAAAGAAATTAGAAATTATTATAAGGATAGCAAGCTCTGCATGGTTATCTGTTAGGAACAGAAGTGTTTGTTCTCTGTTGTAATTTTTAGCGATTTGCCTTCCAAACAGGCAGTGCTGCAAAGGGGCACAGACCAGCAAATCACGTGCCTGGCAGCGTGTGCTGCTGTGATGAACAGAAAAGGAATGGAAACTTTTTTTTGAACTATGGAAAATGAAACAGTAGCTCGACAACATATTTTTCATGTCCCTAATTACCTATTGATAATTAAGATGTAATATGGATTAGCAGGAGTAATAGTATTTTAGGAAAGAAATTAGGTTAAAAGAATGTTTACTTCTGAACCTACTGCATAGCCAGATAAGAATTAAAGTTGTGCTGAGTGGTAATGAATTTGCTGCTCTTCTGTGCCGTTTTAGGGCAGATGCAAAAGCCAATTGCACAGGAGATAGCAGTAAAATGACTACAGAGGAAAATTAGCTGACATAGAATGGAGTTGAAGAACAGCTGTTGAAGTGGAGCTGAGTGACATACTCCTTGTCTGTGCTTTATTTTCTCTAAGAGAAAAAATGGGAGATCCACATGGTCTGAGTTAACTGATTCTTCTGCAACACCATTCCAGTGAATCTCTGTGAAGTGAGAATCCAAAATATGTAGAAGTTTCTTGTCCCATTACCACAACTTTTATTGAAAAAAGAACAAAATGCTGTCTTAACGTTTTGCTCACTTTCCCTGTTCCTGAGATTGTGTTCCTTTTCATTTATGTTCCAGTTAAATCTATTCGACTGAAGAATATATTTGAAAGGCTATTTTCAGGTTTGGATTACAGCATCAAAATGTATGCAAGGCAGCAAATCTGTTTTCTTCATTATTTTTCTTTCAGTTTCAAAATGAAATAATAAAGATTTAGTAGGACAGATGATAATTATTCGCTGTATGAGACCTATATATAATGATTATTATAAAACTTCAGTTATCAAAATTGAGTTTCAAATCAGATTGCAGTAAATTATTTGTCACATGGAAAAAATAAATGGTATATTAAAAAAACCAACCTATATTACAGGCTCAGAAAACTCAACATAGTTAAGAAACAAAACCAAAAGGGTGGGTGTAGGACAACATGCCTGTAAGAGTACGAGGTGCACTAATGGGTCAAAAGTGAAAACACTAAATGTACTTGAGGAGCTGCATTTGAAGAAATGAGGGAAAACGCTGATGAGAATAAATGTATTTGGTGTGTTGGGAATAATACGACATGACAATTGCGAAAGAAGATGAGGCAGATGGAAAGAAGCTGTCAGATAACAGAGTGGATGGAAGAAAGATTAGAACTCAGCAAGAGTAACCATAGTTGGAGATAATAAGATATAAAAATTGAGTAATGATATCGGTATATTAAGTACCTAAATGAATTATGCCATAAAAATAGATTTTTTTAAGCTTTCTTTTGGGAATCCAGCGTGGTAGATCTTGTCATACAGTTAAATACTTTGGGTGGATTTGGAATACTGGATTTCCACTGAGACCAGTAACATTGTCAGAATTTCCCATGCTACCATTTTCCACTGTTTCTCCCAGACTTATCAATGAACCAAAGATAATGCCAGTCTCCTGCACTTAGTTGATTTAAAGCATATTAGCCCACCGTGTTCTAGTGGGAACCTGCCATGTTCTTATCTCTTCCATAACTTTAGGAAAAAAAAAATCCCCCAAGCAAACAAGAACCCAAATGCCTCTTTTGTTGTCCCATTCTCTAAAACTACTCTCCCCACCACTGTCATCTTCAGTGTTAGCAAAGCACTGATAACTTGCAACAACTCTATTGGACACAATTGGACACAAATGCATATTTGCCCCAAATGCAGATATAATTTTTATTCATTCCAACAAAGCAAATTTTGTAGCAGAAATGTCACAGGACAGTAGGAGCATATGCAGATTGGATGTGCTGTTTTGTAATACCCCAACAGAAGTGACGGAATCCTCCTCCTTCATCTGGAGCTTCTGTGGAGACCCTGGTCCATCTTTCTCCCATTTGACCTGGATCACCAGAGGATACTACTGGGTCTCTTTAGGGGCCATACTGTTAGATACATCTGGGAGATAGTCAATGACTATAGAGGAAGTTGTATCTTTTTTCCTAACTTATTCTCTGATAACAACCTTTTTTCCTCCGTGATCCAGTAAGTGTTGTGGAAAGAAGATGATAGAAAGTACCTTTCCTAGGTTTAGGTGTAGGGTTTTTTGTGTTGTGATTTTCTTCCCCCCTCCACCCCATGTCCATTCCTTCTTACCATGGAAGCTTGACTTATGTGTTCCTACTTCAGGCACCCCAGGTATGATTCATGGGTTGACGTTTAGGTTCCACAGTTTCCTGGTAATCAATAAAAACATGCACTTCTGTGTGGCAACTCAGTGCTTCCATTGGACAGTACAAAAATTGTGTTGCCTGTGAATAAATAATATCTCAGTAAAGAGAGATTATAGCTTCTCTCAATATTTGTAATCTGCTATATTATGTTACGCTATATGCTCATGTCATAATAAAAGAACGATGAGGAAAAGTTTCTTCGCAAAAGACAGTCTTCAGCTTGGAGAATGTTTACAAACATTTGCACTAATGGAAAATACTTAAAAGATATTCAGAACTGAAGGTTGCTTCTGAATGTGGAAGTAGTGACAGGAAAGTAAACTTTCATGTAATAATAAAAGACATTACATTTGAGCTTTATTATTGACTTTTGCTGTACTAAGGCTTGAGTATAATGAAGTTGGCGGCTAGAATAAATGACCCTTTTTTTTTTTTCCCCCAGTGAGATATCTAAGGTGATAGAATTCTTGCATATACTGTGAAAGTTACTTCTGTAGCTTCACTTCAACCAGCTGCCAGAAGGCAATGCTGCTTTTGGCGTTATCTGCCATAGGCACTTCACAAGCAGTGCATTTGCTATGTATTTGTTAGCACGAGATTGCTGCCAGGACTTGAGAGTGAAGGAATGTGCAGGATTAGGATGTGCCAGCTGGCATGTCCCGAGGGCTGGGGGCTTGTGAGCTGGGGGCATAGCTAGTCCTTCTGGGAGGATGGGTTAGTTCTGCTGGAAGGTGCTGGGAGCTGTGTCTATTTGTTCTTCAAGTGGTATCTGTGGAGGATTCTTATCCCTTTCCTGAATCTGGTGGTCTCTTGGGACAGGAGCCTTTGTAAGGGCTGAGAGTGGGAATAATTGGTGTATAATTTTTCAGGAGTGCTTTAAATAGAATATTATCTCTTCGGTTAAAAAAAAATATTTCTTCATCTCAACGTTTCTAGGTATTCTAGTAACAGTGGTAACTCTTACATTAAAACTCTGTAGAACACGTCAGAGGAATTAATGCTAAGTGGTTTTCTGACATTGGGAAGAAACTGTCAATGGTTGTTCTTCTATAGAATAATACAAGAATTAATTTGTGAATTGCTATCAGTAAATTGCTATTTAATTGTAAATACTGTATGGATTACCCACATAATGTTCTTCTTATAAGAATAATTTTTCAGAGTATAAAATGTGCTGCAATCAAATATATGATGTTTGAAACCTTTTTTCAGTGTCCCTAACGGCTTCACTAGTCACTACAGATGGAGAGTATAAGATATGGGCAGAACTACAAAAATTCAGATTAGATGCACAGATGATCTATTTGCTAATTTGCTTTATTCCGCTTAAGTGAAAAAGTCATGTCTAATAAAGAAGTGTACAGTGGGTTCTTTGATGTTAAAAGTGCTCATCTTTAATGTCTGAGAACCGGTTTTTTTCCTGGATTTTTAAGCACAATTAGTATTCATTAGATTGTGGTCAGACACAAAATAGATGTTTAAGATTGTTTTTAACTGATGTATTGCCTTTATACCATACTTCTGTGGAAGAAGACGTACAACTTTCATACCTTATCATGCATTATATTTAAATAATAGCTGATCTGATTGAACCTTATGAATATGCAACTTAGGACCGGTCAATCGTAAATCAAAAATCAAAGTTTAAGTAATGTTAATCTTGCTGTCCATGTTCACCTTATGTTGTGAACTTCAGCATCTTTTGATGTTTTTACATTTGCTTATTGTATTTCTCACAACTGAGTTTCATGTAAATCTAAGTAATACTTCTTTTTCTTCTTTCACTCTTACTATGCTACTGAGATTGAATTACAAGTATCATAGTATTTCTTTTTAATCATTATTAGAATTATTTCAAATATGGAACATCTTTTTCTTAGTGGCTGGGAGTTTTAATAAAATTTGGTTTTAGCCTGTTTTAATCAAAAACATCCATTAATCATCCACGGAAATCTGTTACCCTACTCTTGTGTAGCTGAACATATTGACAAATGAGGAGAACTAGACAATCATATATCCAAAAATGCAAATCCTTTAGGCTGTTAAATAATATTTCTTTTAAATTCATAAATATGCTGCAAATTTTTACAACTGAAAATTGTAGTGCAGCTTGCGATAAAGATTTGCTGCAGTAAAGGAAGGTCTGAGTTGTGTGAAAAGGATTAATGTAGAATTCAGCATATAATCATCTGAGTTAGAAATGATATGTGGGGGTAGTAGGGAATGTTATATTTAATGAAATAACTTACGGTACTGTCAGGTCTTCTGAGATTCGACAAATGCAGACGCTGATATAAACGCGCTCTCCGAGCCAGCAAGCAGGACAAGCAGCCCAATAAGGTGCTTGCTCACTCACTGTACCTTGCTGGTTTTATGGCAATCCATGCAGGAGATTTCCCACTGAGGGTACAAGAATTTAGAGCAGATTCTATTAAATAATATTCTTCCAGTATATCTCTAACTATAGCAGACTGCTGTTGTGAGCCTCCCTGTTTCTTTTTCGAGGGCACATCACAAACACGATCGGGTTGATCTGAATAGAAGTTATTTTCCTTAAATTAATGAGGGACTCAAGTTACTTACTGCGCAAAAACATCTTGGATATTCCTAGCTATCAACAACATGGAATGATTTTCTGGCAAATTCCCTGAATTTTAAGTGAAGACGAAGATTCTTTTCTTAACATATATCTGTAAATTAAGAACATGACATTGAAAACTTCCAAGGCAGTCACGTTAACTGTCTTCTTTTGCCTTGGACTGAAAACAGCGAAGTAAACAGTTATATTGAACTTTCTTGTCATGTTTTTCAGTTGGACACTGTTTAGCATCTAGCTTGTCACTCTGGAGATAGCTGAACATAGATTAATATTTACAGAGAATTTATGTCATTTTAATAACCTTTGATATTAGTATAAACTTACATAAAAAGAGAAACCGGCTATGCAGCAATAGTAACAAAGCAGATAAAACTTATTCCACATAAAATTAATGATGTGGTAAGGAGCAGGAAGCAACTGCAGCACAGCATGTATGGTACTGCTCCTTTTGTTAACAGTATACATCAGCTGGTTTTCTCTTAAACCCATGACTTAATGAATTTTTAAAATTACTCAGTCTATAATCCATGATGGGGTTTTGTTAGAATGGCAACTGCATGCTTGAAATGCTTATGCATCAAACATTTTTTAAACAGTTTTAAAATGTTCTCACCGTTTAAAAAAAGAAAAAAAACCCGCTCCCCAACCCCCACACCCCTCAAAAAAAAAACCCAACCCAAAAGCCAATATCCACTTAGTATCACAAAACATAAAGCTATAAACAGGCACAAGATTTTATAAACATCTGCATTTTATTCGAGAAATCTGGTTTCTACACGCAGTGTTATAATCGTAATAAAGGACTACGAGGTTAATGAGCTGGGGAAGAAGCAGCTGGTCAGAATTATTTCCCTTAATATCCAGAAAATGAAGATGAGGCAAAATCCACTAGCTTCTTTCCTCTTAGAGGTACAGGAATTGCTTAGCATGCTTGCTGTTATGTTCACTTCTTGATTGTAGAGCTGGCAGCGCTCCAGCCCCGGCGCAGAAATACAGCTCTGAGATACCTGTACGAGCAAACAGCCTGGTCAGGTTGTGTCTATGTTACATGGGAGGGCTCGTGCAGGGACCACAGCTTGTGGTGTCAGGCAGAACATTTAAAATTGCATTGGAGTACCTAAAGAGTAGTTATAAGTAAACATTCCTTTTAATGTTTGATTGCATAGAACTCTCTTTATTTTCTTACCATTTTTACCTGATTGTTTTTTTTTATTATAATTTTAATAGTCCGACATGTGCACTAACAAATGCAGGAAAACTTGATCGAAGTAGTTTGAAGCAGGTACAGGTTTTGCTGATTTGATGATGCAAGAGCACATACCACTCTTTTGGAGCACATCCCCAAAAGATTTGCTCAGAAAACTAGCATTCTGAAGACATCATGATGTATCGTTAGCTATCTGCAGGAGTACTTGCTTTGTAAACAAACTGAGTGTTCTTATAATGCTTGTGCAGATGTTTTATACAGTTTACTTAACACTTTTCATGCAAAAAATCTTAAATGAGGTTTGTAAAATCATAAAGCTGCAGTGTTCAGTTAACTGCCAAAAGAATACTAAAGGTTACGTGTTTCTGTTTATTTGTAACATTTTTCTCAGAAGACACTGTAAAAATGTAAAAGCTGGTTTCACTTAAAAATCAGTTTTTCAAGGCAACAGTTAAAAACTCCCACTGTGGCCTAAATGTATGACAGCAGCTTTCTGCACTTCTGCTAGTTAAGAGATGCAGTTCTGTAATTTACATTACCTGTGATTTTTCCAGTGCCCATATTGGAGTGGTTTATGTGCTTTTAAAAATAATTTTTTAAAAATTAATAATCTAAATAATAGCCAACTAGACAGTGTTATTGATATTTTTAATGAAGGGAAGCATTCACACAAGCCCAAAAGTGAAAGTAAAATTTCTGCTCTCAGTTTAGCTAGGAAGTGATTTAAAACACTGACTGAACTAAACAACATTTGGATTTATTAAACAAACAATCAAATCAATTAAATTTTACTTCAAGTTTCTTAAAACGTTTAGCAGTGATAGAAGAGGTTAAAAAAATGGATTTGAAAACAGATATGTTTACATAATAGTATAACTAATGCTTTAATATATATTAAGCGTGGTTAATCTAATACATATTTCCTATAATTCAGAAATATTACTTAGGAAATTTAGCAAGCTTGTCCCTAATAAGTTCTTGATTAGATCCCCGTGAGTGAGAAGATACTGATCATAAGTCTTGACACTATTCAAGAATGCGTCTTTCAGTCTAAAAGAAAATGAGTTTACTGTATTTGATGTTTCCATTTTTTGCTTGCATCATTTCTAGATCTTCTGGATTCCTTAGAATAATTTTTCTTAACAGTTGACCTTAATTGTATGTTCAAAGCGTGCAAGCTTGTTGTTATTGAGAAGAATAATTTTGTTCTACTTCAACTAAATGATGCAGTAATTTTGAAACAACCAGTAAACATTAAACAACCATCCTTGTGCTCTTTCAGGTAGAAATGAACTGCACAAACTTTGGCTTTGTTTCTAGTTTTGTGCATTAATTTCTGATGTGAAAAGGCTAACATGCTTTTTCTGCTTTCTGCATTGGAGGCTCACAGCTTTGAATAAGGCAGAAGAATAAAGCAACTTTTATAACAAGCTAGTTTGGCAATCTGGATACCTTTAAGGATATTCTGAATGCTATCTTTCATGGATTTTTTTTTTTCTTTTTTGACATGTTCTGAAATTTATACTGTACTGTGTCATAAAGATTTAAATATCACCTTTAATTTAATCCTTTGATATTTTTTTTTTCCCTCTATATGACCTATAAAGACATGCTTCAATTATTTGTCTATTGGTGATCATGGTAAAATTCATTATATTATTGAGAAAAGTTATTTCAATAATTCAGAATTTTTGATAAATTTTCCCTGGGAATGTTTATGAATTGGAAGATTATTTCAGTTTTAAAAAATACTTTTAAATATTCAAAATTACCCTCAGTAATAAAAACAGGATGATCAACAGTTTCCTCCAGTATTACTCATGTTGAATCTTTGCGTTGCATCCTTTCTTTTCTGGCATTTTTGACATTAATCGATTTACCTCTGTAAAAGAATAGTGGTGGGCTTTTCCTTGCCCAGCTAAGATTCTTCTTAAATCTATAGCTGTAAATTCATAGTTACTCTAACCATTGTCTATAGAGTCTGAATTACTGTACATTTCTAGTAGCATAAATGCTAGTTTAGGAAGTGACCAAAGAATTAGAGGAATCAGTTCCTCTTTGTAACTGGTGTGTATAGAGGTATTCTAGAAAGGGATAAAATCGATACCAATAAAAGTGCATTTTTACATTTTTATATAGAGATGACTGAATCTGTGATTAATAATACATTCCTTGTTTCTAGATTTTGTGTTTATTTGCAAGAAGATTATACAAAGGAAAACTATGTATATTCAATCAGAATTTTAGGCAATTTCACACTATGCAGCAATAGGGCATTTTTCCTTGGTATTTCCACTATGTGGGAGTTGTGTAGCTTGAAAAAGTCCTCCAATATGTAATGTAGTTTACATGAAATCTTCTTTCTAGAATCCCTTGAAACTACAGAATATTCCCAAGACTTTTTGAAGCTGGATTCCCTTCTCTAGGTGTGAAGAGAGTTATATCCACATTTGAGATGTCAGTTAGTCCATGGCTGCTTGTGTCTTAGTACAAACATTGCAGTGTTTATGGAGATGTTTATCTGTTCTTCCTCCTTATGTGTAGGTTTTATAAGTTGAGGGAGGCTTTTCGGTTTTGTATGACAGGTGTAAGTCTATCAAAATGGTACTGTAAAGCTGAAAATCAAATTATCTTTAATGGACTTGTGGAATTTCATTCAAATTTGGAATTAAGTCAATATTGTGTTATTAAGTTTACCTCTAAAATGTAATTTTCCTTGTTTGTGTAAATTTGGCACAGATTCAGTGTGTGTTTTTATGTTTGTGTACTGTCATTCACAAATACAAGCCCCTTTTGGAATTCTTCCATATGTAGACATCAGCTGCAAAAAAGGACTAGGATTGACTGTCCGTTAGGAAACCTGCCCATTTTATGTTCATAGTATCTAAAACTTGTATTTCTTTCCCACTAAGTATCTAAGTACTACAGATTTCATATTTTTCAAAGTTGTTTGTTGTTTTTTTTAAAGAAACATTTGTTTTCAACTTGAGCCCTACATATCAAATTTCTGTTGGAGTGCACATATTAAAAAAAAAAAAAAAAAAAAACGCAAAAGAAAACAACACAAACAAAACCCAAGAGCCCAAGTCTAAGTTTAAATTCTGCTAGGGAAAGAATATTCATTTATAAACATCACCCAGTCATTTCTGCCAAAATTATTCTGAAAGATACTTTTATAAAAAAAAAAAAAAAAAAAAGAAGCGTTTATGGTTGTAGAACTACTTGTGTAACTTTACCTATCTTGTGGTGTCACAGCTTTGACAGTAACACACTGTGGCTGTTTCTATTCTGGCTTATTGTTTGGCAACTCATTTATATGCTATTTATTGCAATCTTGAATCACTGGTGTAGACCATGATGTATTCTTAAGCAATATAAAGGAATATATGATTTTCTATTTTTAAGATGTATGTTTTTCCGTTCTTCCTCTACTTGTATTTCTGCTATAGAAAAGCATACTCTTACCTGGAGTTTCTACTCTAAAGCTTGCTTGCCTTCCTAAATTATTTTCTTATTCCTCAACCTCTGTGTCTGTGAGTGTATTCTTTTAATTGAGCACCTAAAAAAGTATATGAAATCTTCTGTGTGTTTCCTGTTGCCTCTCAGAAGCTGTAATGTTTAAGAAAAAAGGAAACAAACCACAGCTGAATATTATTCAAATTACTTTTAAAAGAAGGCACATGAGGCATCTACTGCTGAAAAGATTTCAGTTTTATAACTTAACATTCAAGACCAGTTGGTATCCATAGTCACAACACTACAAATGTTCAACTGCTGAAGGAGGAATGAAAATAGCTCCCTTGGTGCCCTGTTGCCGTAGGGGAAGAATCCTGTTGCAATTCCCAGAGGAATACTGCTGTAAGAAATTGCAAAATAGCATTTTGGCAGATGATAGTGAGGTGTTTATAAATACAGAAGCTGAACTGTATTAGGAAACTTCTTGGCAGTTTCCAGAGCGTTCACTGGTTTTAGTTTAAATCCGTAATATAAAACTAACAAACTGGAGATTGTATTGAAAATCACTCGGATGGAGATGTATTGAAGCATTGCTCATTTTAACTACATCGTTAGTTCACAACCTTCATACAGTGTTTCACAACAGAAGAAAAGGAGTGGTGGCACTCTGCCACTCCGGTCGCAGGGAAAGGGAGGATGCAGTTCTGGTATCAGTGTGCTGATACCAGAATATTGTGATGCATAGTTAACTGCCTACAGATCATAGAAACCATAGGCTGTAAACTCAATATAGTAAAGCTTCACTTTGCTGTTTTTCACAGTAGAAAAGAGGAGAGAGCTCATTAGACTCTCTGATAGCTTAGTTAAGGTAATACATTTGGATCATGACCGATACTATTCTCTACATTAAGAGAGATGATGGCGTGTGGTTCTCTCTTCCCTGCTAGGACATGGGTGAAATCAAGTATTTTAGCAAAGGTCTATTTCCTATGATTTCAGAGCCTTGGAGCAGACCTCAGCTATCTTCTGCTTTTTTAAGCTGAAAGAGATATTGATAATTCTAATGTCATCTTCCTGGCTGTTTTTCTGGGCTGAGAATTGCCCAGTATAGGTGTCTTTGTTATGAAGTAAAGAGGAAGTCTGACCTTTAAAAATAAAGGCAAATCTGTGCTTTTTTCTGATGTCCTCCTGCCATATCTCTGACTTCCCAGACTTGTGGAGCACCTGTAAATGGTTCTATATGACTAATCCTTTCAAACCCAGCCTATTTAAGATAGTTTTGAGACCTCTGCTCTTAGTTTCTTCAGTGTTTTCTTGCTACATATGAGCTCTTCACCTGTGGTTTGCATCTCCATGGCCCTTTGGCCTTCAGCTGAAGCTCTCTATGTAACAGTTCTTGTGTGAAATTTGGAGGCTTTTTTAATCAAACTATGCTGCAGGATTGTCTAAAGTTTTGTTATATATCTGGAAACATTGACATTTTAATTAACATCTTTCTGAACAGTATGTAAAGTGCAGCTACTGGTGGTATATTGTATACATACAATGCAGTTATAAAAATCTACAGATAATATTGCATTTGGAAAAGAGGTTCTCCCATTGCAGTTTGTTTAAAGCTCTGAGGTCCGTATCCAGGTGGTGTGGACCTGGAATTGTTTAAAACTCATTTACTTTGGAGTTGACTATAGTAAATAGGCAATCATTTAAAAATGAAGAAAAGAGAATTACTTAACCAGTAAGCGAAATTCAAGATACACGTGTGTATACATTTTTATTTCTGTGCTCTCTGCCGTGGGATTTGGAGAATGTATAATGCTTTTGGCATGGAGCACAGAATGAATCAGGGAGCATAAATACTGAATGAATAGTATTGTGAAACAGAAGTTTCCAGGTTTGAATGCTTAAAACTGGCCCTTTCGACTGACCAGAGCTGCGTGCAGTGTTCTTGATATCTGTGTACACAATGGATTTATGCAGTGACACAGATGATATTTTCTGTTTTATTGCCTGTTCCTTCCTTCCTACTGAACATTGAGCTAACGCTTTTCTAGAACAAACAGAAATCTTGTTTTCTGAGTCAAAGCAGTCAGCTCAGTTATCATATTACATGTAAAGTTAAGATATGAGGCAGCAATACCAGTAGGAAAAATATGTTTATCTGTATTGAATTAGATGGGATACTTTGGGAGTCCTTCTGTCAGCCCTGTTGTTGGTTACTGTGGGTAGCTCAGTAGACTTGGTCACCACATTAATCTCCTGGAATGTCTTGGGCAACAGCTCTGCTGCTGGCAGGGCAGGGTTCTGCCTTCTTCCATAGTGAAAATCAGCAAGTTTTTCTGTCACTGTTTCTTTTCTCCTAAATTATTAATCCAATCTCAAGTTATTTATCTATTTAACTTCCTCTCCTGTCCATTATAGGTAGTATAATTTCTTTAAAAGGTTTGGTGAAAAGCCTTGTGGAATTTGTATAAGGAATTCCAGTAAACTATGTAACTAAATCTGCTTTGTCTTTATGCTTGTTGATTCCTTAGGAGAACACTAGGTTTGAGCCGTAGTATTTCTTAATTTATAATTAACTTTGTTCACATTTTAGTTGCAGAGTAGAATATGATCCAAAAGTAGCACTAGACTCCTGAGATCAAATGAAAGAAGGGATTTGTTGCCCTACTCCTCTCATTTCTGATCTCAGGCCATTGAATAGAGGAATTAGCAAAATTCTTGTTTAATAAAAAATATACATATGAATGTTTTACGCCTAATCTGCTTGAGAAGATGTCTGTTTTCAGTAGTTCATCAGAAATCCATTCTATGGAATTACTGTATTTTACAAGTGAGACTAAAATTCCTTGTAATCTGAAGAATAGCCACCACTGCCTTTAAAATAGGATCGAGGAGTTCTCAGCCAAGTAAAGGAAACAAAAAAAATTGGAAAACTGCCTCATAGTTTCTTCAGAACACTAAGCAACTTTTTACTTCAATGGAATGTGCAGTCTCCTCTTGACCCATAAAAGTGAGTAACTGCAAGTTGTACAGGTTCCATATGGAAGATGAAAAGGAACAACCTCGACATTACAACACGTATTTGAGTTCTTTTGTCACAGAGCTAAACAAGCTAAAATTCTCAAACCTTTGTTAGAATTTTGAAAACCTGGCCAGGTATGATCAAGTTAACGTAGTTTATGGCATTAGTTAGAGGTCTCAGTAATCCTTGTCATACATGTAGCTGTGGTGGTGTCAGATACAGAGGCAGAACTGTTGGTAGCCTGGGAGCTAACTCTCTTATATGTGAAAGTATCACGACGCTTGCAGAGCAGATCTTATCCGTGAGGTTTCATAATAAACACAGTTTATGGATTGACGATCAGATTTATAACATCAAATGTTATGTCTTCTAGTGAGACTTTGGGGGGAAAAAGGACAGAGGGACTAGACTCTGGTAGATAACTTCAACTGAAGTAGTTAGTTGTAAGCACTACTGGGTTTCCGAATGCCCACTTGCACAGTGCTGTCTCCAGTACCAGCCTCTGCTTGGAGTCCCTTTGGGACACACTGCATTTTCTGAGTGGAAATGTAACTCTCTGGGCAACCTGACGTTGTATTTCTCCCCATTTTATTTTTTTTTTTTTGATGAATAAAAAACCCAAGTTGTCTTGGTTTGTATAAAATGCTTCATGTTTATAAAATGTTCGTTTAGTTTTATTCACTCACTGACAACGTGGTTTTGAAGTCATTATAATATATCCTTGCTTCCTATCTGTATAGTCCTTTCTCTCAGATGAATGTAGAGCTCCTCATTCTCCTTATATTTACAGAATAGTAAGTGTGACGGTTAAATATATAAATAGCACCTAAAAGTGAACATGAGGAAATGATACTTGAATTAGACGTTCTTGCATTAAAATCCTAGAAATTGGGGAAGAGGTGCTACGGAGCTTAGGGTAGGAATATTGCTGTTATGTTTTCATAGAGACAATTCAGTAATCATCCAAACAAAGTGGACATTTCTGTATTCTACAGCTGCCTACACATTTCCTATTTTTCTTGATTGTTATTGCCTATTAAATTGTTTCCATGAACCCATATCAGTGTATTCTCTAAAGGAAATTAAACTATTGCTCAAATGAGTTTTGGAAAACAAAGCAGCCTTTCAAGATACTTTTTTTTCAAGAACATATAGCAAGCAAGTTAAATAAGAATATTCTAGCATTTTTGTGAAAACTTGCGTCTCAGCATGCCATAACGTCCTTCCTCAGTAAGAAAGACAAAATACTAAATGTCCTCTACCCCACTCTTAACATGAAAGGGCAGAGATGATATGAAATAACTGAGATTTGTTCTCCACACCTTGCTTCAGATTGATTTGCAGAAATGTGGCTCCTTGTACTTTAGAAAAATGTTGCCCAAAGAACAGCCCTTTGTGATAACCAATGTATTTGGCAGTTTCATGTTTCGCCTCATTATCTTACGTGTTTGTCCATAACTCTGTAATTCCATAATTCAGCATTTGTGAGTATTTGGGTATGTATATTGATGGAGATAGGATGTTTCTTTAACCATAATGATAGCTTACAAGAACATTCAATTAAAGTTAGGCTCGTGTGATTTAGACTTATGATTAACACAAGTCAAACCCTACATTTATTTTTGCTACTAGTTACAGTAGGTACTTAGTTGTGGCACATAACTTTAACATCTGAATTCTATCCCTGGGTCCTGCTGTGTGATTTAATAATTTCATTTCTCTGCCTGACTTTCTCTATTTTTGAAATAAAAATAATGATGCTGACCTCTTTTGTTTCAGCACTTAATGCTTTTCTTCTATAAATCTCAGTAGGAAAGTTACAAGATCATGATAGCAGTAAAAGTACATTCTTACTGAATGTTTCCAAAGATCAAAAGCTTTTTTTTTTTTTTTTTTTTTTTTTAAGGAA